>NC_034410.1:123645713-123680713 GCF_002078875.1 Numida meleagris
GGTATGTGATTTTGTCCACTGAATATATTATTTATAATTTAACAGGTCATTACGTCTTCAATGTAACTGTGGGAATAAAAGCACATAAAATGCAAGAATTTCAAAATAAATTTTATAGCTCACATTTATGCAAAAATACCCTGCATTTAAGAATTACTATGGTGTAAATTAACATAAGCAGGCACATGTGCCACAGGGAGTTGGTACAATAGCATCTGGATTTGGCACGCAGCACTCCCAGTCCTACCAAATCCTCACCACTGTGACCAGTGGGTGCACAGTCCTTGGTATAACCAGCAAAAAATGGCACTAGAGACAGAACTCAGTAACCATAAGCTCTGGCAATGACGCTTCCTGTTCACATTGCTGATGGAAAGCTTCAGAATCCACATTCTATCGAATAAAAAATCAAGCTCAAGATGGTTACTGTTCTGACGTGCTTCATGGATCACTTCTCACACATTCCCAAGTTAATCATCCAGACATTGTGGACAGAGCATGAGCTCACTGTGAGACTGACCATGCTCAAAGCATCGTCCCTCCTGGGAAGCTCAAGAGTTCCGTATAAAGCTAAGCAGGTATTTCTCTATCAGCCAAATGGAGGCTGAACTGCGTGGACAGCATCTCAGATAACAGGAGACAACAATGTCAAGTTGGTGATAAGGTGGCAATTACCATACAGAAGGTATGGATACTATATGAGGATATGACTGCGGACTGCATGACACCTGAGTTAAGACTCTCTGCCTCCCAGCACTGACAAGCCTCTGCCTGGAGTACCATCTATGCTGGGATGATGTACTTCAAATACAGAAAATGAAATAAGGCAAATAAGATACAAAGAAAGGATGCGAGAATAATCAAGAGATTGGACAAACACAAGCTTTGAGAAAAGACCGAACAAACGGAGACTGTTAAACTCAAATAGAGATGGCAGCCTGAGAGGTGACAGCAGCATCCAAACATCTCAGAGGCTACTGCAGTGAGACAGGCAAAAACCATGAATTAACAGGAAAAAATATTGAGGTGAAACAGCTGTAGGAAAAATTGGAAAGAGATGTTATGAAAAATCTTTTTAAAGATCAGAATAAATTGCCTAGAGGCACTGGAGAATCTCCATCACTGTAACACAGGCAAAGCAAATATATTGCAGGAATATCACAGCTAGAGCTGATCATGTACCGGGAAACAGTGTAGGGGATGTCCCAGAGCCTCTCCTGGTCTATTTTCTGTCTTCAGGGGGGCACCTACTATACAGCACTTCCAGCCTGCGCTTTACAGAGTTCCAGATGTAGCTAAAACTATGAGCAGGACTGGATTACAGTTTTACTCTGCATTGATTTTCCTGTGAAAGAGTGAGGTTATACAAAAGGCAAGATTCTCAGACTACATAATTCAATTTAACCTCACTACCTTGAAAATGCATTAATTCAATGAAATTAGGTAAATTACAACAGATGGGAATCTCACTCCGAATCTATGCCACTGATCATATTTCATCCTCTTCTTTCAACTGACAAGGAACATCAGTCTTAGGTCAAAGCCTTATCTTAGGTCAGACTCTTAATTCGCATCCACTTAAGCTTCCATCTTTAAACAGCAGAACTCAGAAACTTCTGTTTGCCATCATGAAAATTCTCAAAACAAAAGGTCTCCATTTCTGTGGTCTCCAGTACCAGGACACATATTTCTCAATAACTTTGCCCATCCCATCACTTTCATCTCTGAAATATTTAATCACAATTGAGTGTTTGCTTTCCTCTGACACCTCCAGCTGAGACTTGGTGTAAGTTGGCTTGAAGAGGAAAAAAAAAAAAAAAAAAAAAAATGTATCTTGACATGTCAAAGAGACGATGAACTCTGAAAGGCCTTAATACAGTACCAAGCATTGCTATATTATCTCTGATGAATTTCCCCAGTTTACCAGGAGAAGAAGCATGGCTGGTTATAAAAAACATGCGTTTTTTACAAGTTTGTAATCATCACTAACCCCATGGCCCCACTCCAAAAACAAAAACAAAAACAAAACAAAAAGCCAACCACAACTACAAAGAAGTTGTTTTTGAAAATTCTATCGAAGACCCACTAGAAGGAAAAGGAAAAAAACATTGGTTCTTTGGAAATTCCCACAGTGCTTCCAAATGCAGTACTTCTCACAAAGATTCAAGTTGTTAGATGTTTCTAATAAAGTTACACCTATCAGCGAACACTCAAGGCCAAGCCACTGTTTACTGTCTGAGGTATACCTGTGTTCATACAAGCTAGCATAGAGAAGCTACATCCTGACAACAGAAGTGCAGAAAATCATACCGAAGAGACGTGCAAGCTGGCTGGGCAGGCTTAACTTAGCAGCCTGGGGCTCTGCCAGTGTTCACGTCACAAACTGTCTGATCCTGTGCTGAACACATGGCTCTGGTGCCTCGGTACCACCCACCACCGCAGAGGACAAAGTGCTGCTTTCTAAGAGTTGTCCAGCCAAAAGGAGATTAAACATTAGCTGACATGTACAAATTCAACACCAGCCTAACAAACTGGGCTCGCCTGCATCACAGCACCTGATGCTCAGAGTCAGGTTTGCTGGCACAGTCCTGGTCTCAGTGGATTGGTCAGCGCAGATTGAGCCCAGCTGCTTTCAAAATGTCAGGTAAGTGTGATGTTCACATACAACATAAGCTGCTGCAATATAAACAAGCCTTAACAATACACGTCTCTTAAAAGCAGTGTTGGACCAGTTACATACTGTTTTATCTGATCAGATGTCAGCATCTGCTTTCAGGAGAGAACCGAAACATTTGTGCTCCTTCACTGTCCCCAGCCCCCACCCTGCTAAAAGTGAGGAAGAACACTGTCAGATTTTTGCAGTGGCATTTTATACCAGAGCAGAAAGACAGATGTTTTAATTCCCCCCCNCCCCCCCCCCCCCACAATCTGGGCAGTCAGACTCTTTGCTAAGCTGCTCACCCTTACCATTAAAATTGATTTGCACAACAGCACGTTGCAGCCAAAGCAAGTACGGCAGTCATTAAAGAGTAGGCTGCTCACACATGTTTCTGTACTTATCCAAGTCAACTTCTGATGAATGGGTCATCTTTTGTCAAGCAACTGTAAGGAACTGGTAAAGAAATAATTTGCGGTTCAGGAATGATCATGCTGACAGGTAGGGCTTCTCTTGTCCTTTTGCTTTCTGACTGCAGTGTGCTCTGCTCACTGGTCTTCAACCAATCTCATTGTGATAACAGAAAATAATGACGATGTCCTTGTCAGTCACAAAAGCCTATCCTGAGAAAATCTTGGAAAATCTTGAAAAAGTAAACGCGCAGATACTGACACCAGTTAAACCATATTGAACTCTAACATAAGCAAAAGACAATCATTCAGAAAGGAACACTCCATAATTACTCCATAATGTGGCGATGCTCAACATATTGCAGAGTGCTTCTTAAAATTCAAGATGCTCCCCAAATTATCCTCCCCTTATTTGTCCTCTCACTGCCCTCAGTGCCCTTTACATAGCTCTGGTCTGCTCAATTCATCAACGTCACTGTTCTCTTGCAGTCGTGGAGGCCACTTTTTCATGTTTCAAATACATACACACATACTTCTCTGTGTGAGATCTCTGAAAGCCCTTGGGTGAGGACACTACATATTACCTTAACATGGCAATCATCCAAAAAATCTAGAGTCTTAGTCCTAGATATGGCTTCAGGCTCTAGAGAAGACAGCAGCAGAAATCATGCTACCAAGTCCTCAGAGCAGAGCAGCTCCAGGAAGCCTCAGCTAGGTCCAGGTTGCATTTTACTAAATAACAAATGAAGCTGTAAGGGCTTGTGAACAGACAGGGAGTGGCTGTAGCAGATGAAATTTATATCAGAAACATTAGAAATGTGGTGCCAAATTCCCATCTCCTTCCATAGTTTCCACAGCCAAAATAACAAATAACACCCATGGGAGCAATACGCTGCCAGGAACTGCATGGTGGTTATATAGCAGCCTATACTGAGCTCTCTTGTTGACTTTGCTGTAATATCCCAGCAAGGATAAGAAATGAGGAGTGATGCTTTGTCTTCCAATATGCTCAGTAGCTGCTGCTTCAGCACCCTCGTATCTAAAACCAGAGATAGCCCTTGAAATACATACTTACAGTGTACTGCTGAAGGTTGTAAAGTGTTGTAAATAGAAAACTTTATGGAGACTTCCAACCTAGACAAATGAGGAGGGATATTCACAGAGAGATGGAAAGATAATGAACAGCAAAGCAAACGTGAAGTTTTACTCCTCAGCCTCAGTGAATACAAGGTCTCATCTCCAAAGGAACAATTCTCAAACACTGGCAGAACAATCTCCTGTCCTCAAAGATGAAGGAAAAGGCTGGTCCATTTTCACACGT
Source organism: Numida meleagris (assembly GCF_002078875.1). Classification (NCBI taxonomy): domain Eukaryota; kingdom Metazoa; phylum Chordata; class Aves; order Galliformes; family Numididae; genus Numida; species Numida meleagris. The sequence continues at coordinate 123,650,101 of NC_034410.1, forward strand.
GTTATCCAAAAAAAAAAAAAAAAAGTCAGCCAAAGGTAACAGGTAGTTGAGGGAAGCAGTGCCCCAAGTGGGTGGAGTTTGGCATAACTGGAAGCTGGAAAGGGATGAATAAAAACTGACCAGGCACATCTAGCTCTTAGCTGCCAAGTAAGTACTGCTGTCATCTGCCTTAAAATTAACCAAGCGTCTGTAAACACATACCGAGGTCTATTAAAAATTGCATTTGACATCTCAAAACAGCCATACTGATGTGCCGCTCATGACCACAGGGGTGAAAGCTGCAGGACGAGGCCACTAGACCTCATTTGAAATAGGCACTAACTATGTAGTTTGGTCTAGGTCCAGAAGGCTTTTATCTACCCTGAATACAAACAGCTCTGAGAACATCTGTAACCCTCTGAGCCACATTTCATTAGAATGAAATTATAAGAATTATTTGCCCTTTTTTTAAGTTCTAGTTTCAGGAAGTGAACAACCTCATAAGCAATTCTTGCTTATGTAAAGACGTCTGTTGTCATACAGCTTTCTCCAGAGGTGCGACTGCTCAGGAGCGAATTACAGCACACAAACTCCCCAGCCTGGGTGTGCGTTTCCTTGTGGGAGAATGGGCTCTACGTACTGGCACATAAGGTCTTCATCTGTCTTGCCTACGCTACATCAGTTCACTAAACAGATTTAATTTGCAATTTCCTCTTAGGCATTTACCTTTGGAATCTTGGTTTTGATAATGGGAATCTCTTGTATACATACACACGTAAAATGACAGGTCTTCAATGATGCTAAGTCAGACAAATGCCCTTTCAATGAGCACAACATAGGGAAAACGTCCTTGAATATCTTAGATACAAAACGCCAATAAATTGAATTTATGTCTCATTTAATCTGCAATGGAACAGTTAGTGCTTAAAGCGTACATACGCTTCTCCTGGTCCCTTTCTTCCTCACAAACTTTCAGATGCTGAAAATCAATTCCTTTTGTCTCCTTGTTATTCATCTGCTATACATTAAGGAGAAACTTTGGGCATTCAGTGATCCCACAATGGTCTTTCATCTCCAGAGAAGCCTGGTATGAATTAAAATCTTACGCTCCCACAAATTATGGATGCATACTGCAGTATGCCACTGGCTTATCTGCTCATGACTTTGCCAGTTCTCTCAGCATGCTGCAGCTACCTCATCTGCATCTTTCAACTTAAGTGACTCTTCTACAGTGCTGTCCATGCAGTCCAGGAAAAGCGCTTTGACAGCACATTTATACATATTCCCACACAAAGGGTACTGCTATCTATTCTTTTTTCCAATTGTAGTTTTCCTACAGCCAAGATCTTAGTACAAGAACAATAAACAGTTAACAAAAGTAACATTCTTTCATTTGAAGATTGTATAGAAATAACTTTTTACTGACGTAATTTCTGTCATGTCTATTTTTAAGGTCAGTTCAAACTTAGGACATTATTTATTGTCTGCAGTAGTTGTGAAATTCTGCGGTACTGGTAAAACACACCCTGGTCTTTTGCTCCCAGCTTCCTGCTATTGGTGCTGCTGTGTGCCCAATCCTAGGCTCTCTACATCCTGCAGACAAATTAACACAGTCAAATTAAGGAAACACTTGTAAATCCACATTCACATGCTGTCCTACAGGAACCATCATCTTTTGCAAATAGCTTCTGTACCCATCGCCCTCCTCCGACAAGCTTTTAACTACCTTGGCTTTACAATCACCTTGCTCTAACCTCTTAAATTACTATTTCTTTGTTTAAATTAGATTGAAGTGTGAAACATTTTCCACCAAACAATCTTGTTATCTACTCCGTATCAGCACTTTAAAGAGCTTTAAAATAAAGGTAGTGAAAAGCTAAATTAGAAGAGAAAGGTGCATTATATCTAACACTGACCATTGGTTAAAAGGTGACACTGCATCTCAAGTCCACGAGCTATTTTGGGCTGACATTACCAAGAAAATTCGGATTTCAGCATATGCCTGTAATACATGCCCAGCAAATAATTAAGAGTGGGCACTAAATTCTGATGCCACATGAATTGCCTGTGCCAGTTGTATTAGAGCTAGCTCAAATACACCTAAGGCTTGCAGACACGTCATCCTGTTTCCTGCTCCAGGTTACTGTACAGATCCTATTTTCCACTGGTATCACAATGGTTTGCAATCCTTTGAACTCGAAGACATTAAAATACTTGAGAAAACGGAAGACAAAGACATATTCTCTGCCTTCCCAAAGAGCAGCTGTTACTAATTTTTCATCAGAGGAGGCAAAGCTGGTTCAAGCCCTGACAAAAGCAACCTCCTAGCACGGGGCTGCTAGCTGGCAAAAGCATTTAGAGAGAGGTGGCTGTCCAGCAAAGACCTTACTTACCTCGCTTGAATCTTCCTGCTGATTGATAACAGCTAGTGCATCCTCTGCAGCCTGGCGCTTGGCTTCAGCAACGGTGCGCTCCATCTTGGCTCTCTCGGAAGTGATCATGTCATGAGCTTTCCGCTCGGCCTCTGACACTGCCTTCTGCAACTCTGCCATTGCCTGACGTTTTACTTCATTGACAGCTTCCTCTGCAAATGAGGGAAGAAATCCTCGTCAGCACAGAATGTTTGGCACAGGGCTATGCAGGACTAAATCATGGGATGCAGCAGCTAGTCTGCTCTATTGTGTCCTTGTGTTGAGTAGGATGAAGGTGAACCTGGCTCCTTACAACTCTTCAAGAGTAACCAGATGCTTTACTTCCCCAGCATTAAAGCTTTCACAAGTCTCTAAAACTCATGGTGATTCTTGATATTTTTATTCATGGTTAATATTTCTTTAGGTACAGACTTTCCAGGTCTCTGGGGCATTATTTTTGTAATCTTCTGGAACATTTTATTCAGAAAACTGAATCACAGAATGGCTTGGGTTGGAAGGGACCTCAAGGATCATAAAGTTCCAACCCCCCTACCACAGGCAGGGTTGCCAGGCAAAACTGTTTTGCAGTACACCAGATCTATGAATATGCTTGGCAAGAATTATTACAAAAGAAATAATATGACATTTTCAGAATTGTATCATTTAGCTCTGGAAATTAAGGTAGGATTTAGTCATTAACAATTTTTTCTTCATTTAAAGAATAAATACATGAAATACCCAAGAGTTTATTAGAAAATGTTAAATTCTTGGTTTAATATATTTTTCCCGGACATGTACTTTTACAAGCCAAAATTAAAATTTGTTTACTAACAGTCTTTTGACCTATTGATCTCCTCTGCACACCAACATTTGCACTGTGAAGACCACTTCCTGATGCCGCTGAGCCCTGAGCACCCCAAAGCCACCACGACTCCAGTGCACAATTAACCCTGAGCAGGGACAGACTGCTTCATTACATCCAAAGCTTAATGTTTTTGTAAAATAACTAAGTCACCATGAGCTGTTTCTTCAGTATCTACTAGTGTCATATCTTTTATTCCAGAAAACATGCATTGTCACAAATTAATTATTTGGATTTTGATGAAGGAAGAGTGCAAAGATTTTACTAATGAACAGTCTTTTAATTGACAACTAAAACAAGTAATTTCTTTTTTTTTTCTAATTAACTGCTCTAATTAACAAGGAAACCATCCTCCTCCTGAATTAGTTTATCTAATTTTCATCTTTATTCAAAGCAAAATGACAATGATTAATTGAAAATTTAATAAGCAGTAATTATTAACTTGGCAAACCTAGTACCAATTAACACTCTATTAAAACTAATTATGACATGTTTCATTCAAGTGTTTGCACTTAATTGTTTCATCCACTTAAAAACCACCTTAATTAAATGTTCTGTTTAATTAAAAACATAGATTTCTAATAAAAATGTTTTACTGTAGATTAAAATTTAAGTACTACAACTGTGTTATGGGTTTGACTTGAGGGCCGTATCACATGTATTTGGGTGCTCACACATGTACATACACCTAACTCTTACATATAGTTACTAAGTCAGTAGCTGTCCTGAGTTTTGATGTCTCCTACCTCTCTGCATTTGTTATTTCAAAAAAGCCACAAGATGAAGTTTCCATTTTCAATAATAACACAAAGTACAATCGCAATAGAGACTTATTTTCAAGCCACATACCCGCTAAAATTGAATTAATTAAAATGAAAGAAGCATTCTATTATTTGGTGTGTGTATGACAGTGAGATATGTGTCAACTGATTTTTTGGGGTGGGGAGGGGGAGATTAAGAGATAAAACTTATGCCTTTATTTTTATGAGGCTGAAAATATGCCCTTATATTACCCTACCATAAATGTTGTTTAGGGGAAAGCCTCAGGAGAGGAAAAAATCATATCCTTCAACCACACAGCCAAGGCTTAATTTACTTTGAATATTCAAGGTGAATTAAAATTCTATCTAAGTGGCAATACAGGACAATAATTTTTGCTTACGATCAAAGCTGCAGCTAGACTAATTGTATATGCAAATCAGGCAATTTATATTTAAATTATGCATTCCTATTCTAGTCCCACAGGCACACACAGATCAGCAAAGGGAATTGGTAGGACATTTGCAAGGTGCTTGAATATTTATTACCAACTGCAAACATTCACTGATCGTGAGAAAAGAAATATACACAGGCAAACATACAGATGCAATTTTATTACCATTTTCATAAAAATGAGGCAACTTAAATACAGACGTTTTGCATCTATGAACTGCAGTTATTAACAAAGTAAATTTCTTTGAGAAAATCTGTATTCTTGCTGCTATTTACTATGGAAGAGAGATTAGCTTTGTATGGCATGATGCACTTTCATTATATCATATAAGCTTAGTCTTACAATGAGATGTTTGCAGTGCTTAGAAATGCTAACAAATGCAGTTTGAACAACTGGTTTAAACCGGAAGCAGAGTACCCCAACATTTTACAAAGACTTCTTATGTTATAGTTTTTAATCCCACCCAGCTACTTTTCTTCAGTCCAGATACAGAAATTGAACCTTATATTCTTATTTCTTTTGCAATGCTTCTGAGCGTATGAAGTATTTATGAGCCCATATCCCAAAGGAAAAGGAATTATACTTTATGCTATAGTACAAACTATGGATTGGTATTTCCATTACTTTTGACAGCAGAATTTGTGTAACGAAATACCTAAAGGTGAAAGCAAAGAGTTAAAGCCCAGTGCTTTTTGGTCACATCATGTCAATGTAAATAGACAAAACTTCCCATCACCGATTTTCTCACATCTCCTTAAAATAAATGCTTCCAGTACCTACAGATATTTCACAGGCATAGAACACAGGCTTCATAGTTTCAGGTAAGGACAATAGTGAGACTGACCCTTGACAATAGTGAGAGAGAAGACCAAGAATTAAAGCTTCACAGAATACTGCCGCTTTTCCAGAGAAAGGAAGAGTGATTAGATTCTAATACCAGAAAACACGAATCAATACATTTTTAAATCAAATATCTAAGATGCAATTATGTGCATCTTCCATTTTCTAGGTTGACCTAAGCAGCCTTGGTATAATTTCTCTTGATATCTTCGAAATGCAAGTGAAATCTTTCACTTTGAATAGCACTACCTTATAAAAGAAGCTCCAGTGAGCCAACAGATTATGTGGAATAGATTTATTCAACATGATCGGAGGTCCTAGAAGTTGACTCAGGAGAAGTACTCAAGTCATCATTCACTGCTGCATCTAACTCTATGTGACTCACCAGTCAGCTCCCAGTCACCTCCCTCGTATCATGGGCACACTAGGTCCACATGATCAGAAAAGGGAAGGTGACAGGCAGGGAGCAGGGATGAGGTACTGTGTCAACCATGACATCTGCATCATCTTCTCAAGGTGACCGGGGTAAAGAAGGCCACTGGGAGTTGGTATCATGAGTTCTCTCTCCTTCAGATCACAAAATGTGTGATTTCTTTCTCAGGAATACCCTAGAAAATGTTATTGTCTTTGTATAGAATCACAGAATCATAGAATGATGAGAGAGCATGGTCATTCCACTCCTGTTTGGTAATTCCAGCACTTCCCTGTGGACTGTGATGAGCAGTAGGTCTTTCTGTGTGATGGTGGATGGCTGGAAGACAGTCTCCTCATCACACTGAAAGAAGCTAAGACAGCAACCTACAAAAAGTCTGGGATTGCCTCAGTATCTGATAAAGAGAAGCTCTTCCAGAGAGCAAATCATCCAACCTATGATCTGACTGATCCTCTTTACATGCCTGCCTTACTCTTGACTACTAAGGGTGCTGAGAACTAGGCTTGGACTCTTCATCTGAATAACTATTATTCAATAACATTAATCAGGACACTGATGACTTCCCTTTCTACTGATGAAACTGAACTGGGTTCACATGGCTTTATTTGACAAGGTGTTATATACTACAAACTTGTTCCAGCAATCACAAAAGTACATGCTTCACTTAGTATATTTAATGAATTGCAATCTCCAAAAGTTTAAAGTGAATCCATTTTTCACAAGATTTGCTGGTTCAGATGATTTTGAGGTTGCTTATTAACCAAATTCTTTCAGTTCAATGGATTCAGCTTCCCAGTCAAACATTTACAATAAACTCAGCTGTCTATGCTTTGGCCCTTATGGTCGTTTGAGACACCAAGATATCCACACTGAACTAGCAGAAATGACTTGTGAGAAATTTGTGGACTTCTAAACCGGCAGTAGCAGCTATGCCAGGAAACTGTACAGCACCTCACATGGCACTAGACACACAGCCTACAGACCTGAATTGCACTTTCACTTCCTTGAACTGATTCTGAACCTTTGGAGACCTCCAACTTTAAGTACATCCTGCTAAAAATGAAGGCCAATTATTTACTGAAAGCGGTATGCTTTCAGATATGTTACTAATAGCTATATGCACCCTATAGCAGGTCAGACTTCTTTTATTCTCCAGTTCACAGACATACTTATTAAAGGGAATCTGACTGAAAGCCACAACAGCATGAAAAGTGTCCAGAAATGGGACCAAAGAACAAAACTTTGTTTCAAAATAACTGATGACACAAATGTTCACAAGATGACACGTCACAGCTCCTTTACACTAATATCTCTGGATAAACACAACATGAATGCACATCCAATTTTATGTGTCGGGCCAAAAGCTTCCATTAAACTTGCATTACTAGCTTGTAAAGAAATTTCTTCTATTGTACTACAAGTAGGAGTCATAAATAACCTGCAACGCTAAGCAACATTAAAACCCAGCTATTACAAGAAAAAAACAAATTCCTGGAATTCCAATGAATAATGCTTCTCCACAAGGATTCCTGGAACTGCATATTTTTTTCTTATTTTTCAGTTAAGATGTTAACATAAACATGGCAAAACAAACCATGAAAAATATTTTGGGGCATAAAACAGCATAAAGTTACAAAGCTACATAATCCTTGGACAAAAGAAAAAGTTGTGAATGCTTTGTTATTTTTCACAGAAACTGCAATGGTTCCAAAAATACTAATTAACATACTGACAAATGTTAACTGTTAATGATGAATACACATTATATTAACAACACAACCTCTTGTCTGATGCAACAATATGCCTGCAAAACATTCGTATATGCATGTACTGTATCATGTCTAAAATACACCGAGCAATTACAGGATGTTTGATCAGAAAGTATTGGAACTGCTATGTATTTGCATTTATTTAATCACTAACTGCTGCTCAGAAAGCTGCGATACATGGTTGTACAGGTGTTCAAAAGCTATCTTTGTCAACGTGTGTGCGTGTGTGTGTAAGCATATGCGAGAGGAGAAGTTCAACTACCGAGTTCAGGTTCAACTAACTCCTGACCCCACTGAAAACAAGGATGCTCTGATAGTGATGGTGAGAGAGCAAAGGTTTCTCTCCAGCACCCCAGCAGGATCCTTTCTAGGAGTCTCCTGCGCTCAGGCAAAATGTCTAAGTGCTGAAGCAAACTCTGCACAACCACATCTGCCCATGGTGCTTTCGACCTCGGGGAAGACATGAATGTCCACATAACTACTGGGAGCAGTTATGAAGACAATCTTTCTTGCTTCTTTGAACACTTACCAAGAGTGTGAGTCCAGACTCCAGTTAGGCCTGATGGTCACAAAATCTTACTAAAAGAACAGCTACACTGCATATCTGAAGGTTTAACAGGAATCTTAGCATTGGGAAGCTCCTTTGGGAATATACTCCTTTGGGAATTCTTATGTTAAATAGGTAAGAACCTTAAAAATTGGGGGGGGGGGGGAATCACAAAAAACTTTTTTTTGACATGCTGAAACTTTAGCACATCAAGTTTTAGCCTGAAACTCTTGAAAATAGGAGTCCATGATGGAAGCACCAAGAGTCCAAAACTACAGCAGCAGATGCTTCCATTATGAAGATTATTTCATGTTATGATCAGTTCTAGTTTAAGATTATTAAATACAATTTCTTCTTGTTACTAGTAAGTCCTTTCTTTTTTTTCATTCCTCACATCAGTGTGTTAACAACTGCACACAGCTGCCAGAATACCAAGCTCATGTTTTTAAACAGTTCTTACCAGCTTTCTTCCAGATCTCCTCTGGCACGTATCCAGATGCAGGCCTGTGAAGGAATTCCCGATGCGATTCTGCAGGAGGAGAGCGGGGAGGAGGGAAAAAGAAAGAGCATGGTAAGCAACACATGGGAATCGAACCGGACTCTGAGAAATACCTTCTCCCATTCCATATTGCTCAGGGAAAATCGCATCAGTTTTTCTTTATGCAGAACAAGCAGGACACTGCAACAGTCAGTCAGGAATGCCACACAAACTGGATTGATGTTCAGGGCTCTGATGTCTCATCTTAAGCCAAGCTGAGGCTTGCTGGGTTTATTTCTATCCTACAGTTTCAAGTCATCCCACTATGACAGTTTCCATGCTTTTAAAGCTGGCTTTGAGAGGCTGACTGAGAGGTGACATGCTTCATCCTTTGTAATTACGCTTAGAAAAGAAAGAAGAAAGTGTGAGCAGCCTGCACTTGGCACTTCTGCTCTGCACACACAGGCCAGCTGCTGACGGCCAAGATAAAAGGTGAGAGATGTCAATCCTGCCGTCAATGAGCGGTCCACAGAGAAAGGAGGGGTGTTTCTGTACGCTCAGAGCTATGCTTTCCTGCCTCTGACCCGTGTGGGCAACCGCAGCCGCACAAGTTTGGAAAACAGAGGCTTTAATTTAAGGTTAAGCTCCCACATGCATACACCAAGCAGCCTCACGGGACACGGAACTCACCCACGTATTTCCGTCACATTTTGACAGCTCTTGCCCCCCTCCCCTCTTTTTTCCAAGGCTTTACCTCTGCGCCTGAGCCTAAGAACTCTGAAATCAGCAAGATCCTGTCCACACCGACTTCAAAGCCACAAGATCAGACAAGGCAGAAAAAAACTCACTTTAGCCCCAAATTCAGCACACAGATCCGCAGCAGATGAAAGATGCCCTTTACAAATACAGTTTCAAATATAATTTTTAAAATGATCAACTGCATTTTGAAGTAACGCAGGACAAATGTTTCTAAAAATACTTATATTTACAACTCATACTATTGCCTGCATGATAGAAATCAATTGTCATAATAAAATAACTTTTTTACACCAGAAAGTTTTCACATCTTTTAAGAGATATCGCTAGAAATCAAGCATCCATTTTAATGTCTGAGTTTGAATTGGGACAAACAATGCACACGCAATTATTTTAATTTTTCCTGAACATATTCATTTTTGCATATTAAATTTATTATAAGATATCTTGTCAAGAAGTAGTCCATTGGTGACAAGGGCTGAACCATTTGGTTTAGCAAATTGGTTTTTAGATGCCTTTATATAGGCGTGCAATACTGTTTATATACAGTAGGCTACAGAAACTTGAAAAAACACATTTAGAGGCTGATGTTTGATCCTGCGGCTGGCTACCAGAGATGGGAGTGTCGGGGCAGGTTCAGCATGCAGGCAGCGGGGAATCCTGCTCCCTGCCTGCTGCTCCACAGACACAGTTCCCAGCACAGGAATCTGCAGACACTGACTGGGCAGACTGCAGCTTCCCATCTGACAGGCAGCTGAGCGGATTTCCCCAGCTCTTCTGTTTATTGCTAAAAATGAATTTTTATGGGCAGAATTTCACACCTCTCAAACATAAAACGATGGGGGTGTGTACATAAAGTTGTGTGCAAGAACAGCTATGTATGTATGTTGGTTTAATTGACGTGGTAGAGGACATCAGTCCCAATGCTGGAAATGTGCAAATTATTGGTATCAGTTGGCCCATATGATACTTGAGACTACAAATACAGTTGTGTACACTTCTCCCATCCCTTGGAGGTTTTAAGGCTTATGGGAACAGTGCCAGTTCGGCTGGGGACAGAGTGGGCAGCAGAAAGCTCAGGAAAACTGAAGGTGAAAAAATAAAAACATTCTTATTTGCTTTCCTGCAATAACCACAAGACACAGCCAGAGTCCAAATGTGGTAGAACAAGAGGTTGTTGCATCCATCTCAGGTATTTTGTGCTGAATTTTCCTGTCTGTGACTTAAGGTACTATCCATTGCAGGGGAATCACAGCCCTGATTTAAGCCCTCTACCATGGTGCTCAAGTATTAAAAATGAAGAGATGTGGAGCTGATTTTTCACTACACATGACTTTCCCAAAATGGAAACCAATGACATAAATGACCAGATTGCCAGCTAATTGTTAAAATTTCCAAAACATAAACATCAGTCAAGCTCTTATTCCAACCACAAATTATTTACATGAGGAATGAGATCCTCTGCAAGAATTAAATCAAGAGCTTGTGAGAGGCTTTCCCATCATTTGGAATGGCACACAAGAAAAGACAAGAAGCACTTATGAAGATAATAAAACACATATTTTCCAAGTAAGAAAAATATTATTAACATGACTATTGTTTAGTCAGTGGTGATGAATCCATGAAAACAATTTTCTTTTGGGGGCAAAACTATAGGATGTGACCAGAGGATGTAAGTTTTATATAATTATTATTTTTTAAGCTCAGGTGTGCTTCAGGTTAAGAAACACAGAACTTACTCAGTTAAAAAAAAAAAAAAAGTCTTACCAGATTTGGAAGTCTAGCAAATTCCAAACAAAAATAACACAATTGAGCACAGTCACTAAAACACTGAATGTAAAGCAGACTGAAAAAAGCCATAATAATGATGAAGAATGCATTGTATTAGTTGACTGACTGCAGCAGTCAGAAGTCAAAGAAAATCCTGCTTGCAAGGAAACAGAATGAAATCCAGAAAAATTAGCAATAAACTGAAGCAAGAAGGCAGATCATATAGAGAAGAATTTCTGTGCCAGACATAGGAAAGATTTGTTAATGGTTAAAGTGCAATAACATTACTACACAGAATGAAATAAGAAGGATGGGCAACAGTGAATTTACTTGAAATAAGAAGGATGGACAACAGTGAATTTACTTGAAACTCATCAAGACACTGTTTGAGAGCACTCACTGATTATCAGTCTGGTTCTTACTGGATCACATGAAAAAGCCCAGTACAGAACATAAAAAGCACATACAAGTAAGCATAGTCAGTACTTGCCTACTAAGAGCTTAAATGAATTAAGATAGGAGACCTTGAAATCTAAAGTGATTTTGGAATTTTTTTATTTTCATGTCAAATATACCTTTCAGGAAAAAAAGTTGCTGTACTGGCACATAAGAATAAGGATGAAGACAAGATGCAAAATTTTCTCTCCGTTTCAGCCCTCATATTCTGTTGCACAGTAGTCAAGGACATATCTTGTAAAATATTTGTAGTTTACTCTGGATTTTTCAAAAGAAGGAAAACATTCACACACACACAAATCCTAGTCAAGTATGGTGCCCGATTCCATACAGGCCCTGGGGCATGAATTCCAAGAGTGTTATGCCCACATGAATCATCAGCTATGAAGTGACTGACCATGTTTCTGGCCTTCAGCAAGTAGGATTTCCTGTAGGCCACTTATTTTTGGTGGTTTTAAGACAAAAAAAAATTGGCACCACATGTAGTGAAAGAGGGAGATGTGACGAGTTTTAAGAGCAGAAATAAATATAGGACTGGGAAGCAGAAGAAAAGATAGAACCAAATAAAGGAGATGAACTTTCACATTGTAAGAACCAAATCCGGGAAAACAGAATAGGCATACTTAAAAGGAAAATATGTGTTCCAAAAATCTAATCCATTTTTGGAAAGATGGAAGAGAAGGTGAGTTGGAAATGTAAAGTAATGCAAGTTTTTGTCACTAGACAATGACATCTAGGCTTGTAATCACAAAATAATAATAAGTGGAGATGAACAGCTGATCATTTGAGAACCTTTTAAGTCAGAAACACAGACTGCTTAATACATGAAAAATATAGAGATTTATATGTATTTATATGCATTATATATGCAAGTTTTACTTCATTCTACCCTACAATAAATATAGCACAGTTGGTGGGACACAGGCAACAAAGAAAAAACTCTTCAGAGCAATAAATATTAAATATTCACTGCCTTTTAAGAATCAGGCTCAGAAGGTATGGGTATAAGTTTGAAGAAGTGTAATACTAAGTGAGATGACTTGCTAACTTTGTTGGAGGACACGAGTTTCACATTTGTGTACATCTTTCCTTCTCTGCCCTCTAATACATTTTTGTGGCTACTGCAACACTCCTTAAACTCTCATGAAATTACATTAAAAATATAGCTGTGTTCTCATTTTAAAAGACTAAGACAATGAAAACGGCACCAGTAGTGCATTGCTGTATCATCCCCTCCTCTATCCTCAAACCAAGACACAATTTCTAGCTACTAGCAGCAACAGATACTTTCCTCTTCCATGCCACCTGTGAGTTGTTTTGCAGAGCACAACAATGACAAGGGCGGTATAAGGAACAGACAAAAGCTACCCTAGTCCCAAAGCAGTCAGAACCAAACACTGAGAATACAAATGCTGCTGTTTCTGTGGCCGCATCCTTACCCAGCAGCCTGCAATTCACTGCCACAGTCTCGCCCAAACCTCCTGTGCAGCTCGTGGATTAAGAGCAGTATTTAATAACATCAGTGACTGGTATTACAGAGGCTTTATATTCTAGAATTACAAGTCATAAATGTTACTGTGATATTGACAGCATCGCCGTTAGCTCATATTGAGAATATCATGCATATCGCAGCAATGCTGATTATCTGCAAATGGCAAAGGAAAGATTTTGTAACTGCGGCACGAACAGACAAATATCAGCAGGAGTGCCCCAGCTAACACTGGAAGTACCTGGGTAAGCAACATTTGATAAAATATAAACAAACTCTGAAAGGATTAACCATTAAAAATGTATTAAGAAATGGCTAACCTATGTATTTTTGACAAATTCATATACTTCTGAGAATTCTAGCTTCCTGGGGCAAATCTTGCAGGTATTGGCACTCTCAAGTCAGAGATTTCATACAAACAAAAAAAACTTTAAGATTTCCATTCTGATAAATTCAACAAAATATTAACACTGCTGCAAACCTTCTGATGTGTGCCTACACCACTTATCTAGAGCCACAGCTGCACTCAGTAAGGTTATAGATCTTGTTCACAACCCACGATGTTGAAGAACCCTCATCTTTAATTTATCCTACTGTGTGTATTTCAGTATACATTGTCTGATAAGTGTAATTATTCACTATTGGGATGAAAGTGATTCAGTCCTGTTGCACTATGCAGTACTGAAATGCTTCAGCAGAAATGGAGGAGTCAGATGATGTATTATTTACTTCATAGACCATCACAGTTCATCAAGTAAATATATATAAAGTATGAGTCATTTTTAGACTTTCATAAACATGTATTATTCAGACTAAAATGAATGGACCTATCTTACTTTCACTACACTATCAGAGAATAATGGCATCTTGTAACCTGTTGTAAGTGGCTAATGTGTACACAGGATTCCATTGCACTAAATCCAATAATCAAATATATCATTTGACTTCTTAATTAAAAATATCAACAGGAAAATACTCATCAGATACTGTGAACCATCAAGCTCAGAATGATGTACAGGGATGTCAAAGTAAAAGGAGCATAAAAAACTCCTTGCAGGAAAAAAAAAAAAAATAATGAAGGTCTGCTGGTTCAAAATGACCAGAATTTTCTTCATGTTCCTTTGGATGCAAATCACCAATTCTAAATTTCAGCTTGGAGAATTTCAGGAAGAGCTACTGGTGAAGACCATGACATAATGCTGATAGCAAGGACTTATCACTCCAATTGATGCTATTTTGATCACACAGAGAAAGAAACAAAGACACAGATACTGTAGTAAAATGGCCCTTTTTTTTCCCCCCTCTTCTTGCTAGTGGAGATGACAAGATGGAATTAAAGGGTGGATTACTTGATTTAAAAAAAAAAAAGTACAAGGGGAAAACACTGACATTTAGAATCCATGCCGCAAAAAGCTATGCTTACATGTTGTGGCACTTTAATTAAAATACTGGAGGAATTTTTCAATCCCTTTCTCTTTGCTGCAAAACTAAAGTAAAATACCCTAAACAAAACAGCACCTCAAAACTCACAGACACCGCTTCAATTTTATTATACTTCTGAATGTTCAGAGTTTTCATTTAGTTAACTAGATTACTAACACATTTGAGGAAAGACAATGATTAAACTTCCAGAAGTATCTTGTGCTTCATATTCCAGATACAAAAGCAAATACTTAGGATTGACATGGATACTACAGCGCTGAAGCGATCTAAGTTACACGTCCACAAGACTAAGAAAGCCATTTTTAATGCTAAATAACTGAAATGTGGCATGTTGAAATTGAAATGGACCTACTCCAATCAGTTAGATCGTATCCATAGTGCTGCAGAGATGTCAGACTCATAAGGCTGTGCCTTATGTCTTTTTAAGCAAACAGACTTAGCTTTTTTCCCAACCAAACATAATGATAAAATAGGGATCTGACCATACTTCTCATCAGCATTTTATCTTTTGTGAGTTTTGTTGTTATGGCTATCTTTCTTGCACTGTAAATCTATGAAGTTCTGGTGAATGTACTGAGTTCGTTTAATGGTGGAAATCACAAGAATGCAGCTTCCTTCCACTTCTTTTACATACAAACTATACTTACAAGCATCGTGGCCTAGCTCTTTTTGCACTGTAGCTTTACTAGGGATGGCTGCCACTGCTTTTAATCCAGGGGTTTCCTTGAGTGTTTTTCCTGAAGCTAGAGATGTGACTGGCATTTCAGATGTCATATTTATGAGCCTTTCTTTACATTACATTTAACGCTATTCGTACAAGCCATTACCTGAACACTTCTTTCTGAGAAGGGCTTCTCTAGGGACTAAGCTTATTAGTGAAGTTGGGAACAGCATTTCCATAACCTCTCCTTTCATTGACTGAAGCTAATTTATAGAGCTATTGGCTCAGATCACTTGACACACACAAAAAAAACGGTCCATTTGTTATCAAGAGACACTAAATATTACTGTAAGAATCCAGAGATTTAGAAAGAGGATGATGGAGAAAGCATTAGATTTGGTTTTCAGTTTCTCTATTAACAATTAAGTCACAGATTTCATAGGTTATTCTTCACGACAAAGGCAAAACATTTAAATGAAATATAGATGCGAAACAGCACGCATTCAATTCTACTAATGACCACATTTTACAATGATTTTAAGTAGATAGTATTTGATATGCGCATTTTTTAAAAGATAAATATTACAAAAACAATCATAGTTTGCTGTTCTCTTTGAAATAACAGAGAACAATAAAAAGTCATCACCAAGATGTGATTCTTTATTTCACTTGTCATAAAAGTGAGGGGATGAGGCAGAAGCCCACCAACACACTAACAAATTACAGAAAACCCACTGAATAAAGGCTTGTGTTTACATAAAGTCAGACTAGGTTTTGGAGGTATTTTGTGTGTATGACTGTTAAGGTCCGCATGGGGTGAGCATCCAGCTGCTTAGTCTGCTTCTTGTAGTTGGGCATTGCACTTGAGCTGAGCTCTGCTGGACTCAAAGCAAGCAGTACTCCACCTAGCTCAGACAGCCCTGCACAGGATGCAGCAGTGAACACAAGCAATTATTTGTGCACGGTTGTGGGCATCACAGATGTTGCTATTTCTTCCTTATATGGAAACCAAGTGCAGCCAAGAAATGCCCTTATCTTTATATATCCCCTTATTTCATTGCATCATAGAATGGCTTGCATTGGAAGGGACCTTAAAGGTCATCTAGTTCCAGCTCTCCTGCTGTGGGCAGGGTTTCTGAAGGCCCCACCCAGTGTGGCCTTGAACACCTCCAGGGATGGGGCATACACAGATTCTCTGGGCAGCCTACACCAAGGCCTTCCTGCCTTCTGAGTAAAGAATTGCCTCCTAACTTCTAAACTAAATCTCCCTTCCTTTAGTTTAAAACCATTCCCCCAATCATTACACTCCCTTATAAGGAGTCCAGTTTCCTTAGCAAAGAAAAATTCTAAGTTAACTCTTTTTATCTCAGAATGTTACAGCCCTTGATTTTAGAGTGCTAACAATCCAGAAGCACCTACAGATTTCCTTAATCAAGGAGGTAAGAGGGAGACAGAGGGACAGGGTTGGTGCACTTCTCAGTGCTGTGCCACCTCCACATGACAGGCTGTCCTTCTGCCCCCCACTCTCAGACATTTCTGAATGGAAAGCAAAGAATCAGGTGTCACCACCAAACCCGAGCCATTTCACACGTAAATGAGGCTATTAGGCCATAGTACTATATATAGATTTAATATATAGTTATGGTGAATTTAGTAGTCATCAGAGAGGAATACTGTATCTCTACCAGGGAAGAATCAGGAGAGCAAATGCAAACTCCATCTGGCATTTAGCTGAGCGGAAATAAGACCAGTAAACAATATTTAATGAGAATACTGTACCTAATGTAACTGGATCTGGATTCACTGGACTCTGCTGTCTGGAATGACTGCTGCTGCTGTTACCACCTTTTTTTAAATCTTCTGCATCACTGTACCGCCGTATCCAGTAGTTAAGCTCCTCGCGGTCTGCTTCTTGACATCGCCGAAGTACAGTGAGAGATCGCCTAGTTTTTTCCACCATGTCCATTATACAGTTTAACAGCTAGTCACAGCATAGAGTGGAGCAGAGAAATAATAAAAAAAAAGAATATTTTATTATATTTTATTAATTAATTGGCATTAAAATAAATACTTATATGCTTAGTGCTTGGGCTTTAAGAATGAAGATGTCTATCTCTGTTTTTCTAAACATGTTTGGAAAAATCTAGTCTTAAGAATAATGATTCCTTCTTTAACTCATTATCTTAAACTGTACAGATATAGATTTCTGAAAGAAAGGGACAAGAAGAAGTAAACTGAAAGGACTGTAGTACCATCACTGCTATCACATGGCACCGCAAAGGCCTGGAGATCTGGCCCAGAACTAATGTCTACAAATGTTTTAAGAGCTAACAATCTCCCATTAACCAGATCTAAGGCTGACAGTCATGTGTCTCATACTCAGTGCCTACAGAGCAGAGTCCTTTCCCCATTTATCAGTCTGTAATAATTAGCATACACATTTGAACAACAAGGCCTAATATGAGCTACTGAACAGGGAACGTCAAGCCCCCAGATTTAATCAACAGTACCTTCAAAACAAATCCCTATCTTACAGGGCTCCTTTTAGACAATTCTACATAAGCGCATTTAGCCCTTACATGGTCAAGGTGTTTCCACTCTTCTGCCCATTCTCTGTCTGTTAGTCTGTGATCAATCATTTCTTCTTGACGTGTGCCATGCAACCCTGCCAAAAAGGAGCAAATCATGTTTACAGTGTTGGGAGTCCTCTAGGGGGAAAGAAAAAAAGAAAGAAGAGCCCATTGAATATATGTGGCCATATACATATCATATATCAGCTGGTCTAGTATGAGGAATACCACCACAAAAATAAATGGATGCTTAAAAATTATGTTAAAAGTTGTCATTAGACTTTTCCTCAGACCAGATGCTACTGTTTTACTCAATGTACTATCTACTATTCTGCAAGTTCTGCAAGCTGTAAGACAACCTCTCAAATATAGCCATAACTCTTTCCAAAATATACAATAATATATAATGCAATATATCATTTTTCATTTGCACTTCTTGAAGAAGTCAGAAAGACGATTATTTGGTAACTCTATCAAATATTACCTGTACTTCAAAAGTTGAAAAAATATTAGTGTAAACTTAATGTTATTTCACTAAATGCAGTAATTGCTACCATATCAACAGAGCATCATTAAGGGTTCAACCCTTCACAGATGTTTTAAACAACATGTGGTTAAAATGCAGCACATAAAACACAGCAGCTGACAACATGGCAGAACCAAGTCAGTATTTATTATCAACACTCAGAGGAACTGGCACTTGCTTCTTGTTTAGCCTCCTCTGTACAGATGCTGAATATTTGTAAACGTTCCTCTTTTATTGAAGATTTATTTAAAAGAAGCCAAGAATAGTATGTGCAGATGTGAAGCAAGCCAGGCAAACCCAAGAGCATCATCCACCCCTGTAACCCAATGCATGCTGCAGAGAGTTCTGTGTAGGGTGTGATGCTTCTCTTGTACACATCCTTTACAGACATCCCCACACTGCAGTGCACACTTTAACTTTCCTCTGGTCTAAGCTGAAAGTAAGCAATATCAATTTGTTTTACTGTCCCAAATGTGACATCAGAAGAAAATCAAGATGATCCACCTATCCTTGCCTGACAGACACCTCAGTGTCCATGTTTTCTATGCAGCTGTAAAAGCAAGGGTTCCTCCTTCTAATACTCTGGCTTGAGAGTGTAGTAAATGCAAAATTCAGTCCATTTTTACAAATATAAATCTACAATAAGACCAAGAAGAGCAGCTAGATTGATAAACAGCAAAAAAGGCTACATCTGAAGGACAGGTATAACTTATGGGGGGGGGGGGAACCTGTTCAAAACTCAGAATTATTACACAGGAAAAAGAAACCTCAAAAAGCAATGCAGAAAATCAACATGCCTTACCCATAGGTCTGTTTCTGTCCCTGAGGTCCCTGTGGTTGGGGTGTCTGTATGAGTCCCTGTAGTGGTGGGCAATGGCCATATCATCCAAACGATAATGCTGAGGTGGAGGTGGGGTGGGATGAGGCAGACCATTGGGCTGATAAGATAAGCCATTATTTGGACTGTACCGCTGGCCTGGGCTAATAGTGCAGGGCCGCTTGCTTGGATGCTCTGAGTGCAAAGGCTCTCTGTCAAAGCCGTTTTCTTTGGTTCTGAAAAATAAAAGAAAGGAACTTTAATTCATTTTGTGCACAGAGCTGTTCAGGAACACTCATGCCCACCTACACGGGGAGCTTTAGGATCTTTGCTCCAACTAAGTGGTGCAGAACATTTTATAACACTGCTTTATTCAAAACATACGGTGGACACATTCACCTAGTCTAACCATCCCCATAAACTCAAGAATTACTAGCAGTCACCCTTCTAATGGGATAGCTCTAAGAGTTGGGCTGGAGAGAGCAGCATTCACCAGAATCACCTGATGACTTGATGTTTACTCACATAACTGTAGAACTAAAGCAGTCAACCGATACATGAAGCCAGAGGCCAAGCAAGGATCACAATATATTTTTAATGACTCTTGGCATGATGGAACCTATTTGCAATAACTTTCAATAGGTAGTGATGTTTTTGACATCTATCCAAGACAATTTTTTTAATTTAGTTGCCAGTGTGCATCTTCTCTGCATGTATCTACTCAAACTCAACATCCAGATTTTTCAATTGCAATGTTACTATGCAAGCAAAATATGGATACTTCCATATGTACAAGCCAAGCTATTTCTTTGTCCTGAGTTCTCTATACTAGGGTTAGAATGGTCTCTAATAAAGATGGGGAAAGAAATCAGAAAATGTAAATAAACTTCACTGATGTTCTTGGATAGCTCAGTGTAGGAAAAGCAAATCAGAAAACTGTGGCAAGGAGGAAAACAATCAAAGGAAATCCAAGTTTGATTTCCTGCACTCCAGTGGATGGCAAAACTATGTATTATTATACAAATGTTTGTAGTTGGTCCTTACTCTGCAGATACTTCTGTGTGTTTTTTAGGAATACTCTATATTTTATTAACTGGAATGCACTTCTTTAGCTAGGACAAAACATCAGCATATTGATAATGCTTTGTTGGGGAAAATACTTATTTTGCTTGTGTTATGGAAGATATTAACATCGTCTTGCTAACCCTTCATATTAATAAAATTAAAATCCCGATAACTATAAATGGCTTACAAGAAGCACAGCTCTGGGTGCTGTGACTATCCTTTTCCTTGTTGAGATGCACAGGAGTTTCTTCAAACAAAAAGATTTTTAGCAGTTATTGAAGCTGGTCCTTATGCTGAGGTATCTTCCACATGAATTCACTGTTAGAGATGCTGAGGTTTCAGCCACCACATAATCACTTTCTAAGGCTCAAAACAATCATAATACTTTCATTTTCTTCTCAGTCAAAATTAGAGATACTCTAACGTTGTGTTGTTTTGGTTTTTTTGTTTTTTGCTGTTTTTTTTTTTTTTTTTTTTTTTAAAATTTTTTTTTTTTTTTTTTTTTTTTTTTTTTTTTTTTTTTTTTTTTTGCTTAAAAATGTCCTATATTTACTTCGTAGGCAGCTGTCATAAATGTAGAACCATTACATGACATGCTCATGTGCCATACAATCTCTTCTAGCAACCACAGAGGACGACTAATTAGCAAAAAGTCTTTTCTAGTTAATGAATTTAAAATGATGTTATTTATATCTACGTATTCATTCACCAAAATAAAAACTCATATTGGTCCAAGTTCCTTTGCTTTACTGTAGTAGCATGTAAACTTCTAAAGTTGTAAACAAAATATAGTGAACACTTTGTTCATGACATGTCATGAACAAATTACTAAAATGTGTTGTCTCCTCAGGTGTCAGTTTTTCTCTCTTGCAGTGACTGATGGTTCCCAGTGTTATTACAGAAACAGATTGATCTTTTTAATGAGCTAGTTTAATAGACTCCAAAATCTCACCGTGGCTGCTCATCCGTGTCAGACCATATGCACCAAGAAAACATTCAGTAAAACACGAAGCTCTGCTGTCAGATTGCTCTATAAAACCTCACATACAGTAGCTTTGGATAGGCAGATAAATAACTAGAACTAGAAAATGCATATGCCAAAAAGACTCTGAAATTATAAGCAGTGAGAATTACTGTATGAAGATACATTTTCCTTAACAAAAAATCATGAGGTGCATGTGTTTATCTGCAGCACACTCACTCCACTTCCTTCACTTAATCCTTTACTGTATTTTTATGTATATTGGAGTCAACAGTACGTAGCTATTTGTGCCTGAAAGAATAATGTAAATACGGAAGGATGTGTTTGTATATTTCTAATATACACGTGTGTGTCTAATCTATATATATCATTATGTAATACACACACATCTATATATGGTATATATGATAAATGGTGATGTATGATGATATAAAATGGGATATATATCCAAGTGAAAAAAATACCACAATATACTCTAGTGACAGACACATCTCCAAACAAAATTGTTCCAACTACACTTAGTTCTCCTTGAAAGATACTGCCTTTTAGGCACTTTTTGCCACATATTTTAGCAACAGAGTCATAGAAATCCTTCCTCTAAAAAGATGCCTAATATCATCCATCACATTTTTATTAGTATATTTGAAATGTCTTAGACATCTAAACAAAAGTTATATGCTTCCTCCTGCTGCTCTGTAAACAATTAAAATAATTAATACCTTAATAAGTATCAAGCTAGTCAAGTATTTGGTTACTATGCTCAGTCTAGGCATGCTCTCACTCTAAGGACAGTTTTTTTGTAGCTTATTTAAGTATATTACCCTAATTAAATGTATGCAAACACCCACTGAGTAAATTTCAGAATCTTTCCAGCAGGATCCTGTTCATTTCATTAAATCTGTAGTTGTTTCTGCATTGTTTCAATCACAGCCAACAGTGATCCACGAACAATTAACCAGCGATGGGGTTGTTTGATTCTGCAGACAGACAAACAAAAAACACAACTATCCTTGAGCTCAAGGGACTGTTCTAACAGGTGAAGTGGGCAGTTTTTCCAGGTCTTTTAAGATGATAAACAAAGAATCTGAGGATCAGAAAAAAAAAATTTAAAAAAGGCTGCATGTCTCTGAAATGCCCCTGGCCCCAGAATTAAGGTGTCTAATTCAAAGTGAGCATTCTCAGAAGCTGCCAGCTAACAGCTTCAGCTGCTCACACTGAGCAGCACAGAGCATAAGTCCTGCCACCCAATGTGCTCCTGTGTGTGCAGCTTCCCTAAACTTACTCTCCACATTTCTTTCCCAGCTTGCCATAAAAGCTGTGCTATAACACTGAGAGGAATTGGAGACTCCCTGAGCTGGAAGGAGCTGGAGAGAATCCTCAACTGTAAATGCAACAGCATCACGAACAGAGGGTTTCAAAGCACCTGTGTATATTAACATAGAAACAAAATCTATAAAACAGACTGAAATACCCCTAGGTCTAGCTCAGAGTTTTTCAATTAAAAGCCTTTAAAATCCAATATTCTCCTGATCTGTTGATCCCCCTGTGAGCAACTCCTCAAGCCCTTTCTACTCTAAGACTCATAGGGGTCCTTTCATTGCAAAGCTCTCAGACTGGTCTTCATCTCCACCATCCATCTCTCCCATGCACTTACTACAAAACCACTGAAATTCATCACATCAAACTGAATGTTAGTGGAAAAACAAAGAAAATACTGTATTGCTCATTTTCTCTTTATGATGATATGGGAGAAGCAACTAATACTGCTATTAACAGCAAAAAAGTAAGCTAATGCTATCAGAGAGGTGCGTCTGTCATGGGTTTATGATTTTCGGTTATTGGTACTCCACATCATAACATCATGTAGTGAATGTACCTGGTTCTCAGAAGAGAAGGACTACTACATTCCCCATGGCACTTTGCTCCTCTGTTACCATTTTCCAGCCGGAGGGAAAAGATAAAAGCTGACAGTATAAAAACTTGCAGATCACGAGACCTCGTCCCTTTTTTCCGCCGTCTCTCGTCTTGTCAGCACCTTGCTCTCCAGCCGTCTTATCGTCGGTAGTAGAGTAAGGCCTACCGTGATTTTGGGACATTCTCTGTATTGGATTTATCAGCTTAAATTGTAATTATATTGTATTATAGTGTGTTGTTTTGCATTCCGATATCTTATTTAGTAAATTAGTTTGTTTCTCCTCAGATTGTTGCCGCTGTTTTTTGCTCTCAGGGCCATCTCCTTACCCTTTCCCCTTTTCCCTTTTCCCGGGGCGTGGGCCCGTGGGTCTCCCGTCCCCTTTGTCACGGAATCGGGCCTAACGCCCGTAAACCGTTGACAGAGTCCCTCCCCACCTTCATACTCTGCGAAGCCTCACAGGCTTATCAGATAATTCAGTGTATTTACAGGAGAAACACCATGTCTACTACTAACACTGAACAACATCACGCTGATATTTAAATCAGTCACAGGATCCACAAGATTTTAAGAGGTCTTTTTTCCCTATGCTGTATACATGTTTTGGTACACTACTCTGCAATGACCAAGAGTGTGCAGCAGAACTGCCCCAGGGACCTAAAACTCAGCTTTGGAAATGTTATCTCTTTATGTGGCTCAAAACCTTGCACGGAAAAAGTCTGAAAATTAATTCTCTTTCTTAGATCTAGTTTGCAACTTTGTGTTAACACCAATGGCTGTTTCAGCTCATCTTAGCTGTCAGGAAAAACTAGGAAGGACAGAAAAGGTACTCTCCTGGTTTCTTTATTTTCATGCTAGTCCATGGGGATTTCCCAGAGACATCATCAAAAGCATATCAGTTTCAAATGTTTTCACATTTTTTTCTACTTAATGGCTGTTACTTTAAATCTTACTGTCACTTATGCTTTATATTTTACTACTCAGTATTTTCAAGATCTAGCCTCATGAATATCTCATTCCTGCACACTCCAATATTTGATGTTAAATTTTTTCTCTACTAGTCTCAGAAGCCTTCAGTCTTTACTTATACAGTTTATAGAATCATAACAATATTCTGAGTTGGACGGGACCTATGAGGATCATTGAATCCAGCTCCTGGCTCCACACAGCACCACTCAAAATTCAAACCCAATGTCAAAGAGTGCTGTCCAAATGCTCCCTGAACTCTGGCAGCTCTGGGCTGTGCCTCTACCCTGGGCAGCCTGTTCCATGCCCACCGCCCTCTGGTGCAGAACCTTTTCCTGATATCCAACCTGATATCCAAATTTGTGCTATCACAGCCTGTTCCCATCAAAAAGAGAAACCTCCGTAGAACTGCAATCCTTCCTGAGTTTGTAGACCTTCACCTTAATTCCTTTAAATGGTAACTAGGATGCCTGCAATACCCTGTGCATGCAGGTAGCTGGACTGGGCAGAACAGTATTCTAAAAGCTTTCTATATTTCTATATAAAGGTCCGTGGCAAACAAAACTAAGAATAAATTCAATATTTGGTCTTCCAAAGGTAAAATTTATACGTTAAGTGGATTTCTAACACTAGCACAAGAAGACAGTTGACAAGAAATGACCACAATTGTCTTTTTCTTGTAATTCTAAACAAAGAACTTTATTCAAATAAGAAAATGAGAAAATTGTTCAATTTCCCTAAAGCTACTGTACACACAGGCACTTGCTCTATTTCTGCACAGATTTTTACAGCTCAACAAGACAACAGATTTCAGTGAACATTTCTCCTGTTTGGAGCAAATGTTAAGCACATCCTTATGCTGTCCATAAAACATGGCACAGCAGAAAGACTCAAAACCCTGACTGCATTCTGGAGCATGCCAGTATCAGTGGCTAGCTATCTTCACCATATTTTCTATTTGTCCAACAGGTTACTTAATATAAAGAACTTATGTATGAAGCTGGAGTTATTTACTTCATGCTTCTCAGAAAAACTATACAGCAAATGGTTAGTAAGGCACTGACTGGTCACTCTTACTTCTATGTAGGTATGGCCATGTTGTGTCCTCAGGTGATTTTATCGCATGAGCCATATATGTGTGCATATATATAAATGTACACAAAGGCAATGTGGTTGCTGCACAACTGTCATGAAGGATAGACGCTCACCCAGAACAGAGAATCCCAGGATGGCTGAGGCTGGCAGGGCCCTCTGGGTCCCTCAGGACCACTCAAAGAATCACAGAATCATAGAATGGCCTGGTTTGAAAAGGACCTCAAAGATCATCGAGTTTCAATCCCCCTGCTGAGTGCAGGGTTGCCAACCACTAAACCAGTACTAAACCACTCCTGCTCCAGCAGGGACACCCAGAGCAGGGGGCCCCAGCCCATGGCCAGGCGGCTTTTGAAGGTCTCCAAGGAGGAGACCCCACAGCCTCTGGGCAACCTGTGCCAGTGCTCTGGCACCACACAGCACAGCAGTGCTGCCTGGTGCTCAGAGGGAGCCCCTGCACTCCAGTTTGTGCTCATCGCCTCTTGCCCTGGACTTCCCAGCCAAGCTCCCCCCAGGCACCCACCCGTTGCTGGCAAGGCCCAGCATGCTGCACCCACCAGACAGTCATTCTCACCTGTCTGGAGTTCGCCTCTTCCCGTTTTCGTTCACATCGAGAAGCAGCTCTGAGGAGTCAACAGGTGAGGTGGTGCTGGCATCCAGAAGCAGCTGTTCGTGCTGGGCGAGGTACTGGGCTGGGTTCTGCTTGGCTAGCCTTGCACAGTGCAGCAGCTCCCGCTGCAGCAGGGGCAGATTGGCCTGCAAGGACATAGCACACGTCAAGGCAATGGCTGGGTAGTTCACACACAGTTTCAACAAGGACAAATTAAAAAACCTATTAATGGGAGACATGCTCTGGGATGAATCTGTTGCATGAATCCTGAATTAGGTTTGAAATGGTTAGCTGCCTGAAATCAGACCGCTTTGCTTCAGGTCAGGTTGCAGCTGTACCAAGTGTGCACGAAAGAAGGCGAACTCACTCACAAAAAAACAAAACAAAACTGCAAATGCCGTGAGAAAACCAGGTCTGGGTTCTACACATTTAAAACAGGAAAAAACATTGCCCTGGCTGGCTTCATCTTCTTCCTTGCTATCCAGAACCTAAGCTCCTGTGGAGCAGCATTTTCTGCTTGGTTTTGTTTGTTTGTTCTTCCATTGACAAACCTTCTTTGCTGTCCATTACCCACTCAGACTGCAGTTAGCACTTAGAAATCTTTAGAAACCACAGGATCCATGGCTCTGTAAGCTGCATCTCTAAGCTGCCTCTATCACTGTCCTTCAGGAATACGATTGCCCTCAGCTTTCCCCATCACACTCACAGTCATACATTAAGATAAAGACCACAGTAAAATCTCATTTTCCAGAGCTCCAACTAATCACCTGGAGGGCCACATCTCCGCTCCATGTCACATGTAGCCTGAAGTAATTTTTAACTCTTCTCTTGGGACCTCACTAGGAGTTGTGTCACAAGCTGGAGAGTACCAGTACTCAAGAGTATTGAAAAAAGTTATTCATCCCCAGGTGGCAGGTTTTCCATATTGAGACATACATCTCATCAGATCTGAGACTGGAGTAGAACTGTATGTCCTTTCCCTTGGAGAAGACAGTTACACATCTTGGGAAGCTTCTTCCTCTCCTTTCAGCACATGCATATATCAATACTGAGACAACTCAGCCATTTCTTACCTACTTATTTGTGCTGAAAAGTGGTGTGCCCTGACCTCCCTTCTTCCATGCGCAGTGCACAGTGAATGTTGCCTGGGGCTTTTCAAGTATTAGACTATGTTTCATGGCCTTTAGTAACTAGATGGAAGACAAAGAACTCTCATGGCTCCCTTTGATTTTAAAGAAACTCCTTCAAGAATTAAAAAAAAATCTTTTTTTTCTTTTAACAGGAAAATAGTTCTTAAGGCAAAAGATTCTGAAACTAACGTGCAGGGAATCAAGCAAAAAAGAAGAAAGGGAAGATGTCCTCAAAAAGTTTTGAGCACAGGGGCTTGGGAGATTACTATGCTAGTACTGGAACGATGGCAGATGGCACCTGTTGTTGTACCATAAGAGAAGATTCCCTGTGCAACAGAAGTGCCAGAATGGGGTTAATAAGTATGAAGCTTTTCAACAGGATAAAAAAGTAATACTAGCAACTGCTATCACTTACTCATCTTAGGATATGAAGACAGTTCTAGAACATGAGGTCTTGTCAGACCTCCACAGAACACAAATGTTTTGTGAAACCATGAAAGAAATATCTTCTTACTATCTCTCACATGGTTTTGTCTAGGGGTGCCCCATAACAGGGAGAGGTAATAAATGCTTTGTGAGCATGCCTTTTCACTTGTTTTCATTTACTTAATTTTTTTTCTTGTAAGTTTACACAACTGAAGGTCAAGGCACCAAACTCTTTATACTGCCTCACGTGGCAGAGATTTTTTGCAGAATTTTACATACATTTACAAAAAATAAAAAAGAGAGAGAGAGAGAGAAAATAGTCAAACTCAGGATTTCAATATTGGTGCATACGTAGAAAATGAAAACACCTCATCATCACAGCATTGCTATGAGGCAGAAACATAAAATCTCCACCTTGCAGCTGAAAAATTAAGGAAAACAACACTTTTATGTTTCGCTATCACAAACAATAGGGACCTACACTTTTGGGGTTTAGTGGGCATGGTAGTGATGGGTTGGTGGTTGGACTAGATGACCTCAGAGGTCTTTTCCAACCTTAATGATTCCATATGTATGATTCCATGTATGATGTATGATTCCATACTCATACGTGGGTGTTTCAGTCAACCAAATTTTGAGCTGGCTAGCAAAACCCTTGATCTATTTTAATTCTTTTCCTCCTAAAGAAATGGTTATTCTTCCTCTTTAACCACAGACATGCAGATTTGTAATTACATTGATCTTTTACTCTAAATGCACTGAACATTTTTTACGTGCAAAGAACATACATTTTTTAGAAGTTATTATAGGAAACAATTATATGCCTTGCAGTTTAGAAGAAGGTATCTGGGTTTGTAATAGTACCATGTTGCATTTTGATGAAAACTTAAAATATAAGTGAAGAAATGCAGCATTTGAAAACATTTAGTTCAACACAACTGCTTACAGTCTGCTCAAAATGTAAGTATAAAAAAAAGCTTATCAAACCATACAATAAAACATAATTGGTTTATCAGGGAAAATATAATGATAAAATTATAATAATATTATTAATAATAAAAAGAGCACCACCAAAACACAGAAAACTCTGTATGGCTAGGTGAAGTGTATAGCCTGCTACTGCTCACCATGGCTGTGATGCACAAGAGCAGCACTGACATTCTCCATACTGTGAGCAAGAAGAGATAAAGCTCCTAAGGAAACTCAAGTGCACTTATAGATTCTGAAATTCAAATGGCCTTGGACAGAGAGGTTTATGCAGATGCTCAAGCTGACAGCAGAGATAGTTCTGACAAAGCACAGTTGCACATTTCAGCAAACATAGCTGCTGGTGCCTGTAGACAGCCTTGGACACCTCTGTATGTGACACATACAAACCGATTGCAGACCAGAAGCCAGATAGCTATGTTAGAATAGTACTGACTGAAAAGAAAACCACGGTATTACTGGGTTACTGTCCCCTACAGTTTTTCACTTCATTCTCTGGAATATGTTCCTACTCTGTTTTGGACTGAGTTATGTGATGAGTTAAGGCTGCTTGGTCCACTGCTTCTACTCTGGACCCACCTAGGGACATGT
This sequence comes from Numida meleagris, assembly GCF_002078875.1. Lineage (NCBI taxonomy): Eukaryota > Metazoa > Chordata > Aves > Galliformes > Numididae > Numida > Numida meleagris. The sequence goes on from NC_034410.1 coordinate 123,678,882, forward strand.
GTTAGTGGGCATGGTGGTGATGGGTTGGCGGTTGTACTTGATGATCTTGGAGATCTTTTCCAACCTTAATCATTCTATGATTCTATCTTTTAAGATTTAGATAGTGCCTTAGCCTCCTACGTTAGTCTTAGAGGATTTTTTTTTTTTTTGCCCAGCTGTCAGATCTGTTTTCCACGTTGAAATGAGCTGTTCTAACCTGAAAACAAGCCATTATTTGTGCACCTGCAAAAGAAGCTATCAGCTCTAAAAGGCTGTTTTATCATTTCAGTGCTCATTCCAGGTAATTAGCTAATAATCTACCATTGTTGGTGTTCCTACTTTCTTCAGAATTTTAGCAACAGAAATATTTCAGTATTATAATTTAAATAAAAATGGTTTCATTAGAGTACAGTACACTGAGGCTCTGATGCAAGTTTTTATAAGTGCCAGCTTAAATAAATGATTTACCGTCATAGTTCAGAAAGAAAAGATTTAAATTGGGAAGAATGTTTGTTCAGAGAACACAGCTTAACTCAAAATCATCAAATCACATATTGATATTGATGCTTTGAACAAATATGTACAACACTTATATTGAAAAACAGTGTTGGCAGTACTGAAAATGCACCACTTAAATTTAATAGACTAAATCTTGCCTGTTGTAAATACAGAAAATGTGTCCAAAATGCTCCTAACCAATGAAGGTTTCTGCAGGTACATGATCGTCATATCTCCCTCTGAACCAGAGCTGATGGAGAGATAAGCAAATCAATGACTATTTATTATCTGTAATAGATCAGCACTCCCTTGTGTGAGGTACTGTACAAACAGATGGTGAAGGGTAGCTCCTTTCCCAGAATTTTTATTACAGAAGCATGAATATAGGCTGCTTTGCAATTTAATGTTTGGTAGACCTACCAATCTGTTGTGCATCTGCACCAGACAAGGACACAGTGTACAGAAGATTTCAGTGAGGTCTAAGTGGCTTGCACATGGGCTGGGGAACAGATCAGTGGCAAAGCTGGGGACAGAAAATAGGTCAGGCTTCAGGGCCAACTGAGGCACAGGGTATGCTTGCAGGACACACAGTGGCCCTAGCTCTGGACCTGGAAGATAATATTGCCATGTTAACATAGCCCTGAATGCAAACAAACAAGCTGCGATTCTCGTTGCAGTTAAATATGGTCTCAAATTGCTTTTGTCAACAATAACTGAATATATAAAAATCCCATGTATTTGTCAGGTGCTCCAGCAAGAAGTATGAAAAGCCTTCTGCCTGGGCCCTGTTCACGTAGGCAACTTGTTTTGTTCCTGCCAAAGAGTTGGTAGGCAATTTAGCTGTGGGAATATGTGCCCTTAAAAAGGCTGAAGTATTCAACTATTGCCTTCAAGCACGGCGCTGTACATGGGCATGCCTCCTTCACTCCTCGTCAGATGGACTCTTTAGCAGGGTTGGTTCTGATAGGATAAGGGGAAACGTTTTCAGACTAAAAGAGGGGAGATTTAGATTGGATGTAAGGAAGAAGTTTTTTATGATAAGGGTGGTGAGGCACTGGAACAGGTTGCCCACAGAGGTGGTGGAAGCCCTGTCCCTGGAGACTTTCAAGGACAGGCTGGAGGGGGTCCGAGCAGTCTGATCTTGCTGTAGGTGTCCCTGTTCATTGCGAGGGAATTGGACTAGATGACTTTTAAAGGCTCCTCCCAACTCAAATCCATGGCTCATCTGAGTTGCCATCTATCAACGCTTACTAAGCCAAACAAGCTGCAAAATGGCAGAATCAGGCTCATGCAACAACAGCACACTCCCAGCCTTGAGACAATGGCACGCGTAGGGCTCAGAGTCCCTTTAGGAG
>NC_034410.1:123683213-123760514 GCF_002078875.1 Numida meleagris
AGCCTTAAGAGGCCTTCTGCAGTGGGGTGGATTCCACATTTAGAGCATTCTCCAGACAAATAAATCAGTTCAGAACACTCTATGTCACACTCTTGCTGTGTATAGTCAAATGGGTTAGAAGAAAAAACAAAAGTACAAACACTCAGTTGATGTGCAGCTCTCCCCCTCCCATGTTAGATTTACGGGATCCATATTTAGAACTGCAAGAACACGAGCACATAGCACACAGCACTTCCCTGGTCAGAGGCTTGCAGGCAGAACGATAAACTCTTTAGTGCCAGCTTCTAACAAGCTTCTGGCACCAATGTCAATTAATTCTGAAGTGGCTTTTAAAAGGAAAACAAACTAGATGCCATGAAAATAAACCAGAATGATTTAAGCAGGAATATTAGAGTTGATACAACTGCAAGTAGGAGAGTGTATTCCATTATGAAAAGAAAGCATCTGGCAATGTACCAAGGTAACAGCTCTACTATCTGCATAAAGCCCATCTGACAGAGCTAACCACGAAGGGGAAAAACATGAAAACAAACCCTGTGAGAATACTAGTGCTTCAGGACAACAGAATAGCTAGGAACATTTATACTCACTGAATAAAACAATGCAAACTGCCCATCTACTTGCTGACAATGAAGACCAAAAAGGGGGAACAATAAATACTTCACCTCTACAGCAAAACCAAAACAGAATGCAACACGCTCTGTGAACGCAACATGACTACGGCCATTCAGAGGAGGCAGATACTGATAGGTGAGCACCAGCATAACTTCCTGATCTCAATCATAGAATCATAGAATGGCCTGGGTTGAAAGAGACCTCAAAGATCATTGAGTTTCAACCCCCCTGCTGAGTGCAGGGTTACCAGCCACTAGACCACGCTGCCCAGAGCCACATCCAGCCTGGCCTTAAATGCCTCCAGGGATAGGGCATCCACAAGCTCCTTGGGCAACCTCAAGGAAGACTTTACTTTCCTGATTCCTATTAGGCACATTAATGTGATACATTTTATTAATTTACTTTTGAATGAGGTTTTATCTTGTCTTTCTTATAGCATATGCGTAAGTCCTTAGTAAGACATCTTGTTTGTACTAGTGAACGGAACCAGAAGAGAAAGATTAGATCTTTACATGTACAGCGGTGTACAATCTCATTGTGTACTAACATTAAGCAGCGCGTTAGAAGAGGGCTGGTAGTAGGAATTCCTGACATCGCTGTGCTTTGCATCATGCAAAAATTTACAAAAAAAAATCTAGTTTTGTAGAAGCACAAGGCATTATTATGTTTATAATCCGAAGTCCCAAGACTAAGCTGGTAAAACCTTCTGTGTCTACAAACCAAAAATATAAAACAAACAACAATGATTATAGAATTAGGGAACTGACAGCCCCTGTGAACAGCCAAGCTATATCCTCAAATGCAATTCCATCCACCATGCTATGGAAAGAAGCCTTTAAATGTTATTCATTTTCCCAACTCTCTTAAAAAGAAAAACTGTAACACACATCTGTGACCTAGCAACAATATGGTTTGAAATACTTTCCAGATCACTGAACTGTGCAATACCTTTAAAAATGGGATGACAAAAGGTCGCAGTGGGAAGTTAGTAGCTTCTTGCAGTTTGGAATGAAATTCTTCAATTGTCAAAGTAGAATTCTGTTGAGAAAAAAAATTCTTTCTTCGTGACAAAATAATGAAAACACTTAGCAAGAGAAACAGAAACCAAAGCACTTTAAAATTGCTTAATACCTTGCTCTTGATATTGATAAGAAGAAAAGCATGCCACATATTAAATGATTATCTTAATAAAATACTCAAAGAAAACCTCCAACATCTCCAGCATTCAGTGCCTGTTGCTTAGCATGAGGTTTAAACTCTCAGATGCTAAGCATGGAAATGTTTTCAGATGTCAAACACCAGTTTAAGTTGCTTTTCTTGATATTTTTTTTTATTTTCTCTTAGTGCTTCTTGTATTTATTTTCCCAGTACAGATATGACAATTAACATGCAAAAACATACCAAAAAAATCACATTTTTAAAGGCAAGTTTCTCATTGTTTGATGAGGAAAATTGCTCTTTGCCTCTTATACTGATCAGAGAGTTGTTTATTACACCTTACTTCACCAGTAAGTTGTGTAGGGAAGTCACTGCTTTGCGATTAAGAACATAGGCATGGCATCTACATCCTGCACGAGTTTAGCCAAGGGAATAATGATTTGTGACCATTCGCAAGGAAAAGATACTAGTTTGCTCATCAGAGCTCAGGTGAAATTTAGTAAGGTAGGAATCAATTGTAAATAACAACGAGGTAGCATTTTTTATGTGAAAATCAAAGGCAGATAGATGCTCCCAAAGCTGTCTTTAGTTTCTTTCCTTTACCAGTTCACCTTTCCACAGAAAACCACATAGCATGCAAAACCACATTAAATAGGCGTTTTGGATATAGAAGAAAATGCAGAGGAGACTTACTGAAGTTCCACTACCTAAGTTAACCTTCCTTTTAACACAGCCTCGAGTGAATGAGTTTCACTGCTTTCAGGTAGTGTTTTGTGAAAATACAAATGGGGGCCACCTGAGCCCTTGTACTAAACAGTGCTGGCAGTCTTTGCTTCAAATGAAGTCAATGGCAACTGCAGCTGCTCAAAACAGATGTATACTAGAGCACCACAACAGCATTTTTCCTGGTACGTGTAATTATTGCTGAAGGAGATACATGGGAGACAACAATGCCTGGCAGAGGGAAGACTTTAATGAGAATAAAAAGAATCCTGGGCCAAATTTACAACAGTTTGCCTATAAAATAGCAGCCCAACCTGACCGTTGTAGATAAGAAAAACCTGAAATTATCATTCAGACTCATAATCACATAAAGATAATCTTATAAATAATGTGTCTTTAAGTAGCATCAATACCCTTTCAGGTCCCTCATCGCTGGATTCAATGAGTACTGAGAAAAGGTTTTCCACTGTGTAAACACAGCCCATGTATATATTCATCTCATCCTTTTAGCCAGTATTCTGCTGATATGTGTATAGTGGCACTCGTTTTTACCCAGTCAATTTCATTAGGCAAGCCAAAACAGATTTTATTGTATTATATAATTCAAGCAATATCTACTTCAGGGCTGCCATCAGCAAGAGCAAAAACCCATTCACATCCTTTTGGCATAATACCACACTGGCTACAATTCTAGTCTGTATCCATTTGAGAATAGCTGCCACTTGTGGAAGGACAGTCAAGTTACTTGTGCTAGTTCTAGGGCAAGAGCTGCCACTTTATTCTTACACGTTCGGTATCCTTAAGGTATGGGAAAAGCCATATATGTAACACATTCTTGTACACAATAAACATGTCAAGCATAAAAGAGGTAAATGGAGAGAAAAAATTACAGTTATTGTGTCACTGGTTTTTGCTTACCACAAGTCCTAGCACAAGGGTACGCACTCTCTCCCCAATCTCTGGTGAAATGTCATTGCCAAACTGCTGTAAGGTTGTAAGAAATCTCTTCAGTTTGCTGAGTTGCCTAGCTCCACACGCTGGCGGTAACTGCTGGTTAGCCAGAGAAGAGGAAGAGGAAGAGGACGGCCCATTGCTAAAGCCATTAGGAGGAGATGGAGCTCCATTTAATGCTGTTGGTGAATGGCTTGTGCCATTGGTTACTGAAAGAGAAAGAGAAGGGAGGGTAAAATAAAGAGAAGGATGGAGAGAGAAGGAAGATGGCTTAAAATTTTCTGTGCTTGACCTCAAAATTAATGAAGTTGCATGATCAAAGATAATCAGCCTTGTGACAGAGCAATACTCCACAGTTTATATCCATTTCATAGTATCTGGTACTGAACACTGTATGGACTGGAAGTAAGAGTAGTTGCCTGTCACAGTCCCCCTCCCACAGTGCTCCTGGACCTGAAAAACATTATTTGAATACCACAAACAAACAAAACATAGAAGGGGGGGGGGGGACAGAAATAGGGAGAAAAGAGCACAAGCACATATATGACTGAAAACAAAAAAAATTGTTCTTTGGGGTAGAAAAAAAATGTGCAGACATATTTCATGAAGCCTCAGTTTATCTCTGAATATTTTTACTCGTGTTTTGTACACACAACTGACAGCTGTGTTTATAAAACAGGACTTGCACGTTTTAACCTTACACCACCCAATGAGAAGGTTATTTTTTCTGATACAGATTTCCTAGCTGCTAACATATGGAGCACACTAAGTTGTTTGTGCAGGTACAAATGGTGCCACACTAGCTGTGGCCCAGAGTCTTGCAGTTAGGGCACGAAACTAGGCTTCAGGAGAAGACTTCTCAGAGACGACAAGGAAATCACTCTGCTTTTCAAGTGTTAATACAGTATCTCTATAAAGGATAGGAAAGCATTATCTTCCTGTTGCAAGACTGCAACCTTGACAAAAACCATTTCTGACCACTGTTTTAGTTCAATTCTTATCCATTTTCCAGAAGATAGCATAGAACCAAACTGAGGACATCTTTTTCCACCCAGGTTACAGCAACACACGCTCTTGAGTCTGACTAGCCAAAATGACAGTGAGTGGCAAGAAAAATGATGGCTCCCTACAAATAAAAATGCATGAGTGCACTTGGAAGCATGGGCAGGCAGCACACAACTATACCCAGCAGCAGCTACTGAGCAGGCTATTGACTTGGGCAAATTTGCTGGCTTCTGTTTAGGGAGTCACTTAGAAATCACCTGTTTTAGTATCACTTGATGCAACCTGCCTCCCTACACCAAAGCACCAAGACCGGAATTTACATCACTGCACACCAAAAGCCACCACGAATCGGGAATTTACCTACAATCAAAAATGTAGAGTGATAATAGCTTAAATAGCTTCCTATTTAAAAGCATATCCATGACAAGTAAGCAACTTCAAGAACTTTTCACGTTTGTTAATGACCAGCATCTCTGAAGCCCAACATCCCTTTTCTATTTGTCACTTCCTCCAACAGTCATCTTTCTTTTTAGAAAGTAACTCCTTTCTGAGGATGGACATGTACTGACTATCACAACCCTTCTTTTAAAGGAGACCCTGCCCTAATGACTGAAGGGCCCTTCTGCTGGTAATACAAAGAACAGCAATCTGAATGACTACCTAGTTTCCACTTGGTTTTTATCTAGTTTTTGGTTGCCTCCTCTATTTGAGTGGTCTAGGGAAAACAAAAAGTGGAAAAAACAGAAATAGAAAGAAGCTGGCCACTCAAAGTTCAGCTCCAAGCCACGTTCTCTAAGTGCTGCAGCAGAGTGAGATATCTGAGTAAATATATGGTGATTGCAAGGAACTTGCATAGCCAAAATCATCATACCATGAAGTTAGTAAATGAGGACTGGGAAGAATACATCCTGCTCTATCCTGACACAACCTGGTAACTCAGTCACTGCTCCTGGTGATGGGGCTATGATCAAGAAAGCAGAGAATAGCAGAGTTCATTCCCTAGGACATATATGACGAGGAGAACGGCGGACCAAATTTCTCCCTCAACAAAATAAAGAAATATTCCCCAAAAGCAGATCCTCTAAAACAATTGCCATTTGCAATAGTCGACCCAATACTGATTGTTTTATCTCTTTATAATGTCTGAATTTGCCAACTGGCAAAGACATCTATGTTATTGTAAAACATAACCATGTTATTAGTAAAAGAAAATTTAGCATTTAGAATTTCAACAAACTAATATATTTTAAGAGTTTTCAATAGTCTAAAACAAAGCAAACAACTGCACTCTTGACAAGAAAACAAGTAAGCTCTTCTTAGCCTACAGGCATCCTCACTGCAGTAGCAGTAAGTGTAAAAAGCAGTCATACAGAAAAGGCTTTCTACTATCCCAGCTGGAACCGCTAAGGCCAAACTCCAAAATCTGACAGCGTAAAAGGCATTTAAAATTAGATCTTTAGACTTTTGGACTTCATATAAATAGCCAAAACAACAACAACAAAACCAGCTATGGTTCACACACCTTCCAACAATATCCAGAAAATCTAGTGAGTATACTCAACTGAGGACTGTAAGAATAAAAAAGAACATGGTCTCATTCCTTTTATCATTGCCCAAGATCATCCAGAACTGTACTAAGTGCATTAGACTGAAAGGCTTAATCTGCAAGGGCCCCATCCTGCAAAAAAACCTCAAAACAATTTAGCTTCAGAGCAGTTTCTAGGATGATTCAGGTGCCGGAGTTAAACAAAACAAACAGATCTTTGCAAGATCAGGGTCACTGGGTTAAATTTGAGTTTATGCAAAGAGTTGGCAGAAACTCTCCTCCCTGTTTAAGTCTGATGTAAATCCTCAGGACAGGGTTCACTGGGATAAGTGGTACAAAGGCTTCCAGCTGGCCTTCTACACAGAGGTGAATTTTAAGAAAGGCATTTAACAGGCAGTAAGAGGCTAAAAAGATATAGGCAAGACAAATAGAAGATGCTGCCGTCATTCTGTTTAGGCATATGTATTCTACTGTTCTAAAAATGTTTTATTTAAAATGTGAAATGTAAACACATTCTCATGTTTATACTATTACAAGGCAGTAAAAAAGAGACCAAAAAAATTGCAGCTAAGTCTTGGTAAGAGAAATGTGGATCATTTCATGACTGTGAAAAGAATAGTCCAGACAACATGCCAGATCGCAATCTCAGTTACACTGATATGAATGCAGAGTAACTCCACCATGACTGGTAGAGCTTCCTGTGTGTTTACATCAGCAAACTGAGACAGAGAGGTGGTCCCAGACTAGAAATCTCAAGACAAAACAACCAAAGGCTTTTTTTCTTGTTTTTATATCCATTCTAATTAGAAATCATGTAGCACTTCATTCAATCATCAGTGGGATAAAATATCTGCTCTATGAATAACCCCCACCTTAAATGTATAAACAAACCACAAAGCCCTAAACAGTAACTACCAATGTTTATACACAAAAGTGAACAGAATCCCTTAAATCGTACAACAAAATGACACAAGAGTTTTCTGTATTTATCATAGAGCTGATCTAAGCATAAATGACATAGCAAAGAGTGCTCTCTGTTCTCTGACACTACAGTCAAGCTATCAGGGAAATTACCACAGCTCAGAGCTGAACACCTTAATAGATTAAAGATGCATTAATCTGCTGTGATTTTAGATTTGTTTAATTGCTTATTGCAGTGTAATCAAATACTGCTGCAGCACTTTCATACAGGTTTTCCTTCACACACTTTTCAGTTTCTTACATACAAAAAGAAAGAATACGGAAGAAAAGGAAGAAAATAAGACTAATTACACGTTGTGGGTGTGAATGAACTCGTTCTTGGAGCTCCTTGGGTAGTGGGAGGAGGTGGCATTGTTGGAGGCGTCAGCCTGGATTGTGTCTTCACATCCACAGGTGAGTCTGGCATTGTGGAATGCTTCTCAGTGCGATCTGTAACACACCATAGGAACACACTATTTTATTTCCCCAAGCACATCCACTCTGAAATAAAGTTTAAAAGCAAATGCAGGAAGTGAGCTGTTTCAGCATCTGCCACAAAAGATTACACCTGGTTATCTATTCCAGTGTGCTCGTGCAGAATTAGATCATCTGAACCTTACTTAAGAAGGTGCAACATAGATGGGAAGACCTCATTTGTAGCAGTGCTGTGTTATCTTTTGTTTTTATTTCTAGCACATGCAGATGCTACCTCCCAAGCACTCCTGGAACTGCAATAATGCCACCTCCCTTCAACGTTAGCCAGGAGGAAAAAGATGAAGAGGCAGGAAAGTAATAAATCCCCTTACAACACTTACAGGAGCAAAACCAGAAGCTCTTCAGTACAGGTGAGATATTGGGAGGATACTGGTTGAAGCCAGTTCTTGTCATGCCTTTGTAAGCAATGAGAGATACTTATGCTAAATACCAGTGCCTCTCGGATGACTTTGCCACCGTGCCCCTGGATATTCTCACATTCCCATCAAGAATAAACATGTCAAAATGATAAGTAGATTGCCACACATACATATTAAAAAAAAAAAAAGCATAACATTTTAAGTTTACACCTTTACACATTAAGAACAACTTTAATGTTCAAAACCTGTAAGATGTGAAAAACAACAACAAAAGCAAAAACAGGCAGAAAACCTAACAGTTCCCTTGCAAGTAAAGAGCTAGAAATGCCAAATATTTTATACAGATGCTACAGAAACATCTTTTTGGATAACTCTGTGTTAAAGTTGACGTGGGGAAAAAAAAGATTAAGTAAATAAATAAATAGAAATATAAAACCATCCAAATCCTTATGTTTCATTTATCAAAAATGGGCAAAACATGACAACAGCAGAAAGTAAAAGTAAGACAACAGTTTAGCGGGCCATCTTGAGTCAAGATGAGGCTTAGCTTTAAATGGGCATGAATCTCACATCCCTTCTTTTGGGGTCAGCATTATTATTATTATTTTTTTTTTTTACAGACTGTCCTATACAAAGCTTCATGAGCTCCATTAAACTGATTATCAAAACAAGAAGTTGTCACCACTGTTGGGTTAATAGATGAATCTGTGGTTTCAATTCACAACAATGGTAAAGTCAGAAATGTTCTACAAATTCTGTCGCTTGACTTTGAGAAGGTATATCGTGTTAGAACAATGAATAAAAGTTCACAGAAAAAAACAACCAAACATCTAAGATCTTGCATGTGAGACACTAAGGGAAACTAAATGCACTTTATGAAGGAAGAGTGTGTTTTAAAGAGCCTTAAAAAATTTGATTATCAGAACTTTCAATTATCAGATGAAGAGGGGGAGAAAACAACTATGAGGGATACAGGTAGAGTAGAAAAGGATCTGCAGTTTGGATCTCAGGTTAGCAAGCCTCAGTAGCGTAGGGAACGGTATCCAAAATGACTTGCTTAAATATTAAGCCTTATGCACAGGTAAGTTTTGATTTTCAAATTGAGAAACAGTAAATTATTACATGCTGAAAAACAAAAGTAGGTTTTAAAATATATTTCTACACAAAATTTCCTTTCCATATCACTCCACTCAAACAGTTAAATCTATATCTTCAAAAAGCCATTCATTTAATATAAAGAACTACAAAATGTAGTCTTGAAATGTTAATTGCTTCCTTAATAGCTGAATTCATCTCGCACTCACCTCAACCAACCTCAGCAACAGGGGAATAAATAGCTTTCAGCTCATGTTGCAACAGAGGGAAAGAGGCACAGCAGTAAGCCTGAGCCCTCCTAAATAAAGGCAAATATTTCTGCCATGCCAAGAAAGGAGAGAGAAAGGGAGGCTTGCCAGAGCTGGTGGGGAGATAACAGTGGGAACTGCTGGTCCATCTGGTTTTCATTCTGCTAACACTCACGCTGAACTGTTAAGGAAGGCAGTCCAGGTACACAGATTTGAAGCATGTGGGAGCGCAGACACAGGCAGGGAGGAGATGGAGGTGGGTGGAAGAAAGAGTGAGAGAAACCAAACTCTGCTCAGCTGCTGCTCGCGCCGAGCAGGCACAGGCTGTATCCCACAGCTCAGCTGCTGGGAACTAAATGCGAGCTGAACCCGGCACCGTAACCAGCCGCACCTCTCCTGCTCCTGATCCGCGCTGTTCCAGAGTTAGGTCTGTTCCCAAAGGCTCAGATCAGAGGGGAATACTCTTCCCAAAAGCTGGAGATATTCTGTTACTTAAATTGAAAGCTATAGTGGGAAATAGTGTGTGGGTTGGCCCTCTAACTGCAGACAGTTACTGCTGTGCTTGAGCTGGTTTAATTCCCTCCAACACTGTCTGCTGCCCAATTTGCAGACCACTGACATTATCTGTACTTTTCATATACCTCTGCTGATATTAGGCTTTATTGTTTCTAATCACCTTTCTTTGAGAAAAAACAAACAAACAAAAACAACTTGACAGGCCACTGACTTCTGATTAGTCTCCGTACCCCCTGCAAAGCCATACAACCCACCCTGCTACTGTACAATGGCAGACAGATTTATCTCTGCTTGTCCATAAGCTCTCCAGCACAGTCTTCTGTAAGGAGATATAAGGCTGCTTTCAAGCACACCTCAAAGCACTTCAAAACGAGGTACCATATTATCTTGTCAGAATAGAGGGAGGTGGAAAGAAAAAGAAAAAATAGGAAAATTCTGTAGAAGTACAGTATAAAATGCAAAGTTCTTCCACGTGCTTGGAATGCTTGGAAGATACCATGACTAACACACAGCCCTGGAAAGCAGCCTGCCCCAGTGCACTCTTGTTTACTTCCCATCCTTCCAGCCTCTTCAATAGCAAAGCTGCTACAGGAGCCTTTCTGTCCTTTCTGTTAGGGTTTCTCTGCTCCTCACCTTCATGACAGATTCCCCAGCTCTTGCAGGAGCAGATACACATCACTGCATTGGATGCTCTACATCTCCCTCTATCCCAGCACCCAGCTCGGAGGACCTCAGCTGCTACAGTTTTCAGAGGAAGGCTTCTCAGAGATTGAGTGGTGACAGAGCGCACAGCAGAACTGCCAGTCCCTGTCACTTGAATTCACAAAGCTCATAATGTCTGATACGTAACCCAGAACCTCACCTCCTACAAATCATTATTAATTTAATTTAAACAAAACAAGGAGAAGTTTTTACACTAATTGTTGAAAAGTAGCCTGAAAAGATGAAAGCTAAAATCAAAACAGTATTTAAATTGTATTTATTCGTGAGCCAAGTTGTCCCTAAACAATGTTATTATTTGAGAGGTTTCACGTTTTTCATGGCAACTCTCTGTGGTTTTTCTGCTCTATCCATATTCAGAGGTGCTGAAGGAATGGGAGGGGTAGAAGGAATCCTGCAAAAGGAAAAACTGCATCTTTTACGCGTGAAATCCTGCCTGTCAAGGACTTCAGGTACATTTGCTCTCTAATACAGGAGTATATTCCTTGAGCTTGGCCTAAAATTTGGAAGAGCTTTAAGGGAAACATCTCTTAAAATCACTTAATTTCTTGAATTCCAAATATGTTTATGCTCTCGTGTCAAAACAAACTCCGCAAAGAGGGTTTTGCTATTTTTTTCTGTTGGAATCTGGCATTTCAAAAATAATAATCCCAAATTAGTAGAGACATGACAGAAAGCTTCTCACAACATCACCCATTTCAGAGTGCCGGCTGCGTATACACAGACAGTAACTTGTTTCAGATGCAAAGACTTCTTCCATAGACAGAAACCTTCTAAGCAATGATGGAGTTGGACTCCTTAGCCAAGTTCTCATAAAATGGGGCTGAAACCAGAGGCTCTCCAAACCAAAGAGAAAAAGAGACATCTGCAATTAATTCTTCACTATTCACTGCAATCAATTCAGGATGGAGATAGATGGTGAAATAATGGGCTAGTCCTAATCCATACACACAATCCTCTGGTGCAGTGAGAGACTTAGAATAAATTCAGAAAATATGTTTCAAGTATGCAGAGATCTATTGCATTTGTTTTGGATAATATTGAAAAAAAAATTGAAATTTACATTCTTGAATCTCTTTTACAGCGAAGAGTGGAGAACTGTGACTTTACCACAGAAATATTTTGCTCCATATAAAATTAAAGAATGTTGTAAAACCAGCTTTAAATTATGATATTTCTTCTGTGGATTTCTTGGTTCATGAAACCATACTGTTCTTGTCATTCATTCAGTTATTATGGTAGGAGTTATTTTTATCACTATTATTTAGATGTTAGGTGAACACCGATACTTACAATAAGCCTGGCCAACTTCTGAAGGCTAATGTGGGAGAGAGAAAGCAAAATGTGCAAGAGCACGAGAAAAAAGAGATGTGCATGCATTCAAAGTGATTTACTTTACTTCCTGTAGCCTCAGTGATTTAGTCCGTTTTTAAAACAAGGCGGTCTTTCATATATGGCAACATTTCAGCTCACGTGGCACGCTTCCAAGTCTAACGCATCAAGGAAAGCTGATGTATGGAACAAAATATGGAATATATAAATACTTTACTGATACCATTTCAATAGCCAATTCAATGTCAAGCATTTTGAGGGGTGGTGTGTTTTCAATTTCCTTTTTTAAATGAAAAAAAGTATGGTATAATATGCTGTGGCATTTATTTTACTTTTAGTTAGCACAAACAGTTCCAGATGTATATGCAGGCATGAAAGATTCTTAAAAGACACTCTATATTGACTGTACAATACTCACTACTTCTGTGCCAACACATTAAAAATAAAAATAAAAAAACCGCCAAATTAAAAGAGTCTTTTGTCGTGTTCCCTTTAAACTTTCAGAAAGTACAAATCCTTCATGTGACACAAGACTATAACCTGCCCCTGCTACTCAAATTGTATAAATTGAGACCTAAATCTATACCATTTAAAAGTGAAGGCTGTTACCGAGTTGACACTGGACTAATCCTGATTGTTTTGAGTGTGATAGCAAAGAATTTGCAAGCAGATAACAGAATTTGAGTTCCAGGAGTCTCTACTCAGACTCCCTGCAGACTGAGAGTCCCTGCAGAAATGAAGTGGGTGACAGAAACCCATCAATCGAAGAGGAAAAATTACATAGCTCTTCCATCCATAATGTTACCACACTGTGGTCACTGAAGAATCTTCCCTTCAGCAGATCTTCACCCAAAGTCACATACACCACAAGGCTATGTTTGAGGCCTTGAGCCGCTCAAGGTGTATCACTACCCAGAGTGTGACAATGAAATGAAGATCAGGGAGTCATGCCTCACATCACACTTACTGAGAGTTATATTGCAAGGCAACTACCCTGGCTGAAAAGGGCTTGCTTGACATAAGCATGGTATAGGCCTAATATATATAGCCAGTCCCTACTTCTGGAAAAAACTAAGTCCTACAATGCATCCATAAAAAACAATGCTGGGATAACTTCACAGGTCAAGCATGCCTTGGACTTGTTTGAGGTTGAGCCTCGACTCTACTCATCTCAGCCTTTTTGACTCCTCCTTAATGAATAAACAAGAACCTAAACACAATGGATGTTTCTGCGCTATAAATGGCCAATCTCAAATGGATGATATGGACACAACTTCCTATCCTTCCTATGCACCAGATGCATTCATGTTATCAGCCTAGAAAGAAAACGTTGCCTGGTTTCAGGTCTCCAGTGGATAGCTTTTCCTCCCCATGCAATTCGCAAAATGGCAGTATCGGGAAGCAGCTCAGACACTCGGACTCCATCTTCAGTAAGAAAACATCACCCCGCAAGCTTTATTCCCAAGGAGAGAAGATGCAGTGTTAGTGACAGCAGCACACAGCTATGTTTTCAAGATGATGTAACATCCCACTGTTACTTCTACACTACCAGTAGAAAGTTCACATGATGACCCTTCTGCAAGAGCAAAATCACAACTTTTGCATGTGTCTTATCTTGGTTCTTTTCTGCTCAGATATTGAACATTTCATATCACCTGCTATTATTCAGAATAAATGAAAGCATATTCAGTTTATCCACTTCTTGTCATTTAACATGCAGAAGAGCAAAGAAATCATGCATCCTGGGAGTTCACTATAGTTATCTCAGGCTAAGTTATCAGAACTTTCTTCAGATGTGCTAAAAAAAGCAATGAGAATAATGTAATCTCCACTCTGCCTCTCAAAACCTGAAAGGGAATTTTGTGATACTGTTCTAGCAGGAAGAATTTATGTATCATGAAAACTAGGTGAATGATGGTCTATAATTCACAACATGTTCTTCATCCATAATGGTATGTATATTGATTGATCCTACTGTCATGATACCAACCAAAAAAAGCAGAATCATTCTTTTTTGTTTCAATTCTCTAGAATGAGGTGCTTTCAGAAACAAACAAAAACAATAATAGCCACATAATGGCTTAGCAACTGAAAGCCAGATAGTTAAATAAGCAGCGTGTGAGTTCAATCTCAGGGCTGAGACAAAAGTATTATGTCTTGGCTTTGCTTGGACTTATTAATTTGTCCTGAAATAAAGAAATTCACTTTAACGTTTAATTTCATTTTTAAAAAATGTAAAAAGAATTAGGTTTTGCTCTTATTTAACAATTTGACATGTTTTGACAGTTTCAAAAGTAACATAAATTCACTTTTATTTAATAATTAAAAACTGAACACTGGCAATATTGCACTACTTTTCCCCTCCCGTCTTCAGGCTTTACCATGTAAAATCATAGAGAAGAACACATGCTAAATGAAGATCAACTACCACCCTAACAGTTTATGAAGTACTTCAGCGAGAACAGAAGAGCAAAATAGAGGACAAACTGTGGCAGTGGTTGCTGCCCACCATTTCCAGTATCCTGCAGAAAATAAAGTCTGCAAGTCTCCTCTCAGCTGAATGCATGCATATTGGTCGGCCTGTAGTGAAAGTAAGGACAATGTAGATTTATTTTAAATACCCCACCAAGCGTTACAAAACTCCTTACATGTATGTATAATTAATGCACTTAGAAAGTTAACATACCCAGAACTTTTATCAAAATCTTATTTTCCTCACTCTGTTTCCTGGATCTCTTCCACTTCATTTTTCTTGACAAACTACCAAACTAAGAACTATGGTTTTGAGTGACTTTTTTTTTTTTTAAGATAACAAAATTTCAGAACCAGACCACTGTATGTTGAGGCGCAAAACAAATGGAGAAGTATGCACTATCTTCATTATGCAAAATAAAGAGCAGAAAGAACAACAGAAAGAATTGTTGGCCAAATCCACTCCCTGGCCTCCCCTACATGCAGAGAGGACAACTCCTCCACATGAGCAAGCTCCCAGTTTTCTCCTATTTCTTATAGAGAAAACCATGGAGTTTTCAGATAAGGCTTTCCAAAGGCTCATCTACCAATAACTCAGCTCCTTTTGTTGGCAACTTTGCAGGAAGATCAATCCCTGGCAGGACTGCATGTTATTGGATAAACTACAGATGAAGTCAAACTGATAACTAAGAAACTCAAATACTGTCAGCATCAAATTGGTGTGGTTTATACTCTCTTACATAACCTGTCATAATTTGCATACGTTATTCCCACCCTCAGGAAGAATAAAACATTTTTTTTCCCAACACCAGCTAAGATTTCCAGACTTGCTCCCTTTAATTCAAAATCTGTAAGATCCAAAATTAACAGTAAATTGTTTGTTACACACAGCTAAAAGTCTGAAGCAAAATAAGTCCCAACTTTCTCCATTTTAATGCACTTATGCAATATTAAAAAAAAAACAAAAAAAAGAGTGTGAGGCATAGTTATACTCATTTTAGAGAAGTCCTAGGAGAGTACTGATGCCAGGATTCCATTAAATTTAACTAGAACTGAAGTCTCTAATACAATTTCAGGGTAGATAAAGTAATCTAAAATAAGCTATTTAGATTCAGGACAACATTAGGTGTTAAATTATTCTGCCAGCAAAAAAAAGTTATTGCAGCTGCCCTATTAAAAAGCTTCACTTGTATTTATAAAACATGACATAAGTAATTTATGCTTTTAAAGAATGATATACTGGGGTAGGAGCTGACATTTTTCCATGGTTAAGCATCTAAACAGATGACATAGGGACTACTGAAAAGGTAGTAGACATACATCTCCATTTACTCATGAGGAATTCGCCATGCACAAGTCAAGATCTGGCTGGATAAGGACTGATGTTGATCACTCTAGAACAGAATACTTCTCAATGGGAGAATCGAGCTCCAAAATCCCCCTTTTGTCAGACTGCACGGCTCCTTTTGTCTAGGAACATAGTTCTTCTCTGTGGTATTACAAACAATGAGAATTTTTTCTCTCCTGCCAGGTGTATAGCAAGACCATAGCAATAAGGCAGATCAGATGGGTGGCCAAAGTCTGAACTGCCTTCCAACTATGAACACCGCTCCCGTTGTAGGAAGGATGCCTAATTTCTGCCATCTAGCACAGATAGCTAAGTTGGGAGATAAGACTCTCTCTATAATCATTGAGAAGAACGAAGACTTAGAGCCTCTAATTTATCAAGCCAGATATTAATCCATCAGAGAAAAATGTATGCTGAAACAGAGTTCCCCTAGGAACCACTGGATGCTGCCACTGTTACTCTCTTACTACTACTGGTGATGGAGAAGTGGAACCATAGCGCAACAGACCATCTCAGTATCATACAGTGACAGTCTGTAAGTAGTGCGACTTACTATCCTAATTAGGACTTTGGCATTTACAGACATAAACACTCTGGGAGACTATTATTTAACATCACCAAATTATGCCATTAAAGACATCTTGTGTTTACATGACCCACTGCCTAGATAGAGTGTGAAAAAATAGTACTAGTTGCAAGCCAGTTCCTCCTGGATGTTGTATGTGACACCGACTGTGTTTTATTTTGGGCACTGGATCACACCTGAAAGCTGCAGTAGGGTGCGTGGGCGGGGGGAAAGAGATTCTCAGACTTTACATGAAATCAAGACCTTCCATCTCAAATGCTGTCTTCGATGAGGTGCTACTACTTTTTGACAAATGAGCTCACAAGAAAAACAAAGGTTACCATTAATAAAAACATGTTTCAAAACAATTATATGGCTTAAAATAACATGCTTAAGTGTTAACATCAAATAATACAAGCACGCAAAGGATGGGGGAAAGGGAAGAAATTTATGTACATCACACCAACAAAAAAACAGCCTGAACTTCCTGCAGTGAATTCACACAAATACCCATTGGCACAGAAATCAGGTTAGCTCCCCCAGGAAGAGAGATGCTGGTTAAGACTTTTAGTCCCTGGTCCTTAAAAGAATCAGGAATATCTGCTTAACTTTAGATTATGAAAACAGACACAGGTAAACCAGTACAGACCGCTTCACTGCTTACAATTATATGCAACTTTTCTGGGCATTAACCATAATAACACTTCTAGTCTTGCACAAAAAAAACTTACAACCTCCTTGTTTTAAAGCATCCGTCCTTCTTTTTGAATTTTAAATATCAGACAGGAGAAAAAAAAAAACAATCACATGACTGAAGTCTGAATAGAAGAAAAAAATCAACTAGTACAGAAACCACAGGAAACATTAGCAAAATATTAAAACAATTTCAGATATCACAATATTGCCATGTTTGACAGTTGTACAAAGCATGCTTTATTTCATGCCCAGCAGATTCAAATGAAAGGTATTTGTTTTTCTCAACAAACACATAAAAACAATGGTTTCTACAATTATAGGACCTGTCCTCATTTTCTTCAAGCCAGGCAAAACCACAATTTACACCAAGTCATTTAATGTTGACCTTCATGGACCTGTATGGCTTCTTATAGATGCACATGTGTGTGCATGTATGTGCACATGCACTTACATATTAAATCAAATTTTACTTAGTTGATTCTGTATATAAAAAGACTTACTGTGGTATTTCTTTTTACATTCTGCTTTAGAAAAAGATGAAAGAAATAGTCCTCAATTACACTGAAGGGAATGTTAAATGGAGGGGAAACTGCAGGGCGAGAAGTCACACACCAGAGAGAAACCACTCAATGCTACAAGTGTAAGAGAAATATTGACAAAGTAAAGAAGCTTGATGCATTTGAACTCTGAATGTTCAATGTGAATGCACTTAACCCTTGGTAACGTGGTGAGTTTGTTGTGCATGCTATCCTTATGTGAAGCACATTTGACTCTCACTATGCTATGGAAACAGACATGTCCTTATCATACATTTGGTCTTCAATCCTGACAACATCCCCTTTGGGCCTACTTGGATATATATGTATATGCTTCATTGAGAAGAGGAGCCATTTTAATGAGAAAAGAAAGAACAGTCAGTGGGAGAAAAGAAATTTTGCAGTCAAGCAGAGGATGGTTGAGAGGGCAGCACAGTGGTCTGATTTCATGGAGGAAGACACTTGGGATTCATCCCAAGCAGCAGACGCATTCACAGAAGCCATGCAGGTGTCAGGTAAAACAGAAACGGTGGCTGGGAGCATCCTCTGGCAAACAGCCACTGGAAATTGGTCCAGGTGACTGCTGACCACCAGAGGGAGCCGATATGGTGCCATGAGCAGACCGATTCTGTGCTGAAAACTAAACACAAATGGTAAGGTACTCACAAAGTAGAAGGAAGATACTTAAAGAAAAGTTATTTCCATTACCATATGAAAGTTAACCTCAACCATGCAATACATAAAGAGAAAGTTATGATACTGTGTATGTATACATCAGTATATACTCTTCTGCAGCGCATGCAGAAACGTTGAGCATTTTCTCTAAATTTCGCCTATTGACATTGTTTCCTCAAAAAAGAAAAAAAGCCAATTAAAAGCAAATTTTCAAGGATGACCTTTTTTGTACTGGCTGCAACAGAAGAATAGTTTCAGTGCCTCCTACTCCCATATATCTATGCTCCAGCCAAAAAGCCAGATGCCTTCTCCTACCCCTCTTTTACATACACATACACCTCTAGATATACACTTAGTCCTATTTTGAAGGTGGCTTTTTATAGGAAATGCCCAACAACTGAAACACAGCAAGCAGCACATCAGACAACTGCAGGCCTACAGTCACACACACTGTGTCCAGGTATAGAAACCCACACTGGACAACTACAGCCATGCCATAATACATGAATTTGAAAATGCTTCACCAAAAATCAACATCATTTCCTTCTTGCATCAAAACACAGATAACTGAGCAAAACCTGAGATTTTTTTTTCCTAATCTATCATCAGTTAAGCAGGTAAAATGGTAAACAGGGCAGAAATAATAAATACTAGGGCAGCTCATACAGACCTTTATAAAACATCCTTCTGGCACCAAATGCCTAGTAAGAAAGCTAAATCCCAGTGGCATAACCAGTTCAAAAGCATGGAAAGATACTGACTTCACTGAAACCTCCTGTGAGGACATGTTTCTTTATGGCTTCCACTTGGAATAAATTATGTAAAATACATCAGTAGTTGCCTAGAAAGCTTTAAACTGTTTTGGATATGTATGAAGGAATAAAAGATCACTGAACTGCAACAACAATTCAAGGCAAATTCCAAATTATGAAAGGGGGGGGGAAGGAAAATCAGAGTACCTGGATGAAATGTAAAACAGTTAACAAGAATACTTGTTCCCAAATGAGTTCCTATCCATTATCTTTTTCATAATTATTGCAACAGAGCAAGTAGCTTCAGTAACTGTGCATACAAATTACCTATTAGAAACTTAACAGGTCATTTCCAAAGGTGATTATGGGCTCTGACTTACAGAGCTACTCAGTTTTGCACGTAATTCTGTTCCAATGCCAACAGCCTACCCAAAATTAAGATAAAATGTGTTTCCACGAGACTAAGTGGAAATAAACTTTTAGAAACTAAAGCCACCTCTGCAGAATGCATGAAGTGGTGAGCACTGCTGGATCAAATGCAGTGAATTTCATAATTGAAATGTTAAAACATTTGCTTTGCCTGTGCCGTGGTATCAGGAGAATGGAAGAAGAGGAGACAGTAATTATACGTTAGTGCTCTTACAGTGCCATATGCTATAATTAAGTGATGATGACTGTACCAGTGAAAAGTCTAAGGTTAGACAGAAGGATAAAAAGCAAAGAAGGTTACTGAAGTGGACATCTGCTATAGATCACAGTATGAAATTGAAAGTGTGAGTAAATAGATATACCTCATCCAACTCTTAGAGAGTTCTCACAACAGGATGTTCTTCATCACAAAGCTCCTTATTGGACCCAGTATCTGTTTATCAATGGGCAGCTGTTCACGTTTGCAATATAACCAAACACACAACAGGTTTCATACTGGAATATATTAGGAAAGGATTCAGAACCACTATTTAGGGAGAGCTGTAAAGAACAGGAATACAGATGTGCAGTTTCCTCAGTTGTTGAGCAACAGCATGAGGTACAGGAAAAGATCCTGGCACTCATACTGTGAAAGGCTTAGGCATAGTATAAAGAAGTTAACTGAGCAAAATCGGAACAGGCTCCCTTAAAACATTTAGGGCACAAAGGTAAGAGCAAGCATACCAAGCTACAGTAACCAGAGGGAACAAAAGAAATACTAGCTTTCATGCACATCAAATAGATAAATGAAAAACAAAGCTATAAAAATCTTTGATCTTAATTGAAACAGAATGAAGATTGTTACAACTAACAAATAGCTACGAAATTGTCGTAGCTTGGGCTTGAGTCTGTCTCAATGGCTCAGAAGGAAATGGAGGAACAGAGGATGAAGAAAATTTGGACAAAAAAAAAAAAAAGAAAGAAAAAATTGATCCTGGAAATATATATGTCATTTTTGTGAGTGAAACAGAAGACAGGATTTTGATACTGTTTATCCTTTTCTCACCTTTTCTTCGAGCACAAAAAGAGAGATAACAGCAGGTAAAGCCAGCACACTGAGGTACCACCACATGGTTCAGTCAGGCCTGGGATCTCATTCATTTGTCTTACTGTTAAAAACAATCTCTCTCTCTTTTTTTTCTGCCATTTCAAAGGTAGACTTTAAACACATGCTCTGCATCATGTTATGTCATACTGGAACAACTAGTAATGCTGAACTTCACTTGTGATTATTTATATAAAAGCTTTACTTTCTTTTAAACCACGTGTGTGTTGTTGGACTGTATCTACTGATAGCTATTCCCAAGCCTTCAACCTGCCATGTCGCAGCAGCTGAAGCAAAAGAGTCCAAGCAGAGTTTAGTTGGTCTGTAATGACAGTAAAATGATAAATCTCTGTACTGAAAACCAGCTGCTTCATTCTTAACTCTGATCCCTCCTTTTCTTTCACATTCTAGCTAGCATACAGCTGTAATAAATGTGACTCTTCTCACAAGCTGTGCAGATGTTAACAGTTCTGTAGGACATCAAGAAACATTTCAAGAATCTTGTAAGTGCTGACTAAACTTGCTTGAATTACCCACATTACCTCCTCCACATTCCTATTCAGTAACATTAGCCTTTCTGAATGTATTAAGAAAAAAAAATAATTAGCATTTAAGCCAAGACATTAGTATCTAGGTCTAAATGCACTATCAATAAACAAGGAATGTTCTTAAACCATCAGACAACAGATACTGAGTGAATAGGATGAAGTCAGTTTGTTCTTTGTCAAGATGACTAATATATTTTTCATTTCTTATCTATGCAAGAGTGGCTAAACGACTGCCTGAAAACATATATTTATAAAAATGAAAAGAAAGAAAGAAAGGATCAGAACTATGGGAAGATCTTTTCTAGTAATCGAGTGGATTAAGACTAAATTAGAGTGAAGGAGTTCAAAGTGCTACCTAGTCCATTCTGATTGAAGTTATATTAACCTTACATTCGCACACTTTAAAGATTAAGCTAAAGCCTCAAACCACAGTTGGTTCTGGGCAGGAGCCCAGCTGTGCAGGTAGAGGACCAGATACCACACACATTCATTACACAGGTATGCACCAGAGATACTGCCTTACTATTCTGCCCTCCTGAGTAGCAAAGTAGGGTCTATTTTTGGGGGGTAAAACTTTCCAAACATCTGAAGCAGTTTAGCAGTATGATAACCAAGAGAGGTAAATGGGATGAGTATCCTGATATTACTCCAGAACCCTGAAAATCCCACATCAAATATCCTTCCTTGTGTGTAAACTTCACACTTCCGAAGACTGCTAGAAGGAGGACTGCCGAGAGTTTCACAACACTGGGACATAAAGGGATCACAATCTTTGACAAGTTCAGAAACAAGATGTGCACTCAAAGAGGTTCTACAGTGCGGTTTTTAGATTGTCACCCGACAAGCGTCAATCTTTGCGGAATTTCAAGGAGAACAGGACAGGGAGAAATAGAATGAACATATACACACAGTTCCTGCAAGGGGATCAATAGAAAGACCACAATCCAACAAAGACTGACATGCCTGCTCTGCTTCAGATCCTTCTCCTATTATAGCAGCACACACCAAGTTAAAACGGAACCTTTGAAGAGGCAGGGCGCAAATAATTTGCCGTGAAATGCGGAATTCAGGGTATTGTTTGTTCTTAATTTAGCAACACGGGCAATCTGAATATAAAGCAGAATTGTAATGTGCTATTTTTAAATGCTTCATGACACTGCTTTTAGAGTAATTTCATCAAAATGTCACTAAAAAGTACGTTCAGCATTAGCAGATTAGCAAAAAGACAATAGACTCAAACCTTAAAACAAAAGTGAATATTAACATTAGTGACATAATTAACTAGTCCAAAATCTCAGCCTGCCTTTAAACTTCCAGCACAAAATAAATTTGGAGGAGAGAGCAGGAAGAAATGAATTTTTTTTAAAAATGGAGAAAAATATAAAGAGAAGAGAAAGAAAACCCACACGAGCAGTGAGTCCCTCACTGCTGCTATTCCTCTAAGAGCGGAAACGCTCAGCTCAGTCATGGCTTAGAAGGCATAAACATCATTGAAATTCAAAGGCAGCTCTGAGAAAGAGGACGCCTCAATTGGTATGCAAGTGGTGTTTTCTCGCCCTGAATACATTATGAACTTGCAGCATGCTAATATGCCATGCTATCATAAGCACCAGATGGAACAGTAGGCAGTATATGTCCCATCAAACCTCAGGAAGATGTATTAATGTTCCTGCTCTTTTTTTCTCCCTTTCCCCTCCCCCTTCCCCACTACAATCCTTCAGCTGCGTCCCCAGACTGGCACATTTCTCTGCATCAGTCACCTGCTCCTACAGCCCAGTTCTCCAGGGCTGCCTCATCTTCTCCAGGTGGTGCCGAGCGGCTTTTCCATCTTTTTTATGGTGGAAGGTAAAGGCCACGAGACATGTCAGGCTGTGCTTACTGAAGGGGATGGAGTACAAAAGGTAACATCATGAGATAAATAATAGATGAAGAAAGACTTTGGGCTTAAAGCTAGCACAATTGTTTTAAATTATGTATATAGCACAGCACATATTTCCCCATCCATACAACTGGTGAAAGAACTGGGGGGCAGGGGCGGCAGGTGAGATTTGCTGTGAAACTCAGTAAGAGAGGAGAAACTGGATTAAAGGTCTTTGAGCTCACTCCTTCTTCCACCACACCTGAAACCTTTCCAGAGAAGCTGCACACAATTCAACAGCTAGTTAGGGGTATGGGTCAGGGCTGTATTTTAAAGCAGTGTACAAAACTTGGCACACATGCAAATTGCTTTTTATTTTTTTAACTGGATTTTTATTTTTATTTATTTTTTACTAGACACCTGACATTCTGTGACTTTTTTTACCCATTTTACCACTTTTACCTGTGTGTATGATCCTTATTAAAAAAAAAAGATAAAATGAGGTCCTTGAGTCTGAAAAATGTGAGCATTCAAACCACGCGTAAAAAGATGGCTGACAAAATGAAAATCAGCTTTTCTCATTTGAAGTTTTAACATTCGAGTGTTTTTAAACATGTTTGTTTTTCTGAAAGAAATCACATCAGTAAACAGTTTGCTAATTTCTGATATTTTAGAAACCACCTGCTGATTTACAAACAGCTCTCACTATGCATATAAATCCATTATTTTCCTAGCAACATTACCCTTCTCATTCTTCTCATTAGTCTAATTCTGCAAGATGCTGAGCACTCACAACTCTCACAAACTTTTCTGGGAATTAATGTTGCTCGAAACCTCACAAGAGCCAGGCACCTGAGTATTTGTTACACGTATAGGAGTTTTTCCAAGTACTAAAGGACTGACTGAGAGGGATATCCCCCCATCCATCCAATCCTAACTAAAACAAAACAATCAGTGCCTTTTTTCTTTAATAGTATTTCAAACAGAGCACTTTACAAGCGGAATTCACAAATAATGCATTACTCTAAAATGTATTAAGTCCAAATTAACTCTAATGTAAGGATGTTTAGGGGCCTGATCAGAAATCAACCTTTTCTTTCATTTTTTTTTCTCTTCCTGCTGCAATTGGGGCGCTTGTTTTCTTTCTTAATATATAGCTTTGAAGGGAAACTTCCTAGATTATGATTTGCACTCTGCAAATAAGTCTATTTAAGACCATTATCCTGCATTATAAAGTAATTTCTGACACCTAAACAGCACTCAATTTAATTACAACATACTGAAACAGTACAGCTAACTCCCAAAGGAACCTGTTTGGATCCGAAGATGATGATATATCCTAGCTGCTGATCATCTTTCATGATCAGATCTGCAATCAACTGTTTTAAAGAACAGTATCAGAACATCTGCATAATCATATTATTTTGTGGCAAAAAGCCTTTCAAAAGCCAGCAATTGCACGCAACAGTATGTGCATATCCCATCCTTAGAAGCAGATATGTTTAAAATCCAGCAGCTTTCTGTAATGACCAAAGGAGACAAAAGAAGGCTTTGATTTTGATTTAGCAAGCATCAGTTTCTGCAGCAGAATCCCCATTGGGTAATTCATCACGGCATGTCTTCTGTATCTGGTGTGGCAAGACAGCAAAAACACTTACAGCCTCCAAAAAGAAAAACACTTGTGACAAAACTATTAAGCATTCCTTGTGATTAAGTAATAGACGTTCGTTCTTTCAAGACTGCCTTGAACCAGTGCCCCAGACAGAACTGTGCAATCATGTTTGCTGGTGTCGGGATCAAATCGAGATATCATGCTTTTCTGTATTCCTTCAACAAAAAGCAAGTTATTCAGCAACACCCACAAAGCTCTTCCTGAAGGAACACAAAAGTTAATTAAGGAGAGAGGTTATCATTTCTCCTGTGGCTCTGTGGAGGAATGCTGGTCAATATCTGACATGTAGGTACTATTTTTATCTTCAGAGCTTTTACAGACTCTGAAGAGTGGTTTGAAGCAAAAACTTAAAGGCAGCATAAGCTAAAAAACCCTGTTTCTGCCACTCTCTGAAAATCGAGTATCACTGCTTTCCTTCCTCAAAATGAAAGGAATTGGAAATTACTGCTCACACAATTGACATGTCAGAGGACGAAGCCGACATGCAAGCCTAGCGCTTATGGCACAGGACGTGGCTCTGTCAGGTCAAGGCAGCCTGCAGAGCACAAGGAACAACGGTGCCACTGACAACCCTTTGGACAGCAAAGGACTTGCTACACGCACCCCAAGGACTCTGCTCTCGTACCAAGCTCTCAGTGGAAGTTTCATACACAGATCCATCACCTGCACAGTAGTCATTCTTATTAAATATAGAAAACCCAAATACAAGTTTGCTTTTACAAGCACAGAGAATAGTGTAAAGAGAGACGTAGGTAAATTAACAAAACAAGAAAAGTATTCTTCAATATACTTTTCATTTTAACAGAGACCGGAATTCTAACAGAATTTGCAAAGAAGTCCTGCTTCTCCATTTGTAAGTTTGAAAAAAAAGTGTTCACAGTTATCAACAAGAACTGAGAAAAGTAAAATACACACTCATAGATTTAAAAAAAAAATCCAAAGGACTTTGCTTTTGTTCCTGAAGATGCAATGAAGTCTAGTAGTGATTTCAGTGTAAAATAATTACTGCCAAGAACTAGCATGAATGCAATTTGGAGAAGCTACCTTTTTCAGAACCCTGCAGCAAGGACTTCCTACAGCTCAGTGGAAGGATGAATGTAGTCAATATGGACCACCTGAATTCTACAAACCAAGTTTTATTACTGTCCTCCCTCTACCAGCAAAGAAATTAAAAACACCAAGTCCAAAGACAGGATAAACTGTTGCAGGTATTGCAGAACTATTCAATGCCAGCATTTTCTGACCTTGCTGGACATCTAATTATGCCCTTTATTTTACAGACATAATCAAAGTTCCTTTAATGAGCATCTTTCAGCCTTCTTTACGGTACTACTAACTCTCCAAGTCCTTACGGTTCACTCAGTATTTCTCAGGGTGTACCCTCAAAACTGATAAGTTTTGAATTCCTTCTCAGGAGAAAGGAATTATAGCATCCCTGTTTTTAAAAGATCTTCTTGTAAATAGTTTAAGAAGTCAAAAACAGTGTACTCATACGGTTCCAAGCAAAGAAAGTAGCTGGGAGAAACAGTAACACCATCTACAGAAAATTACCTCTTTGAAACTTCGGTTAGTAAACTTTCTCCTAACTAGAACACAAACAACTGCGTGCAAAGTTAGCAGATATAATTATGCAATCAACAATTATGTGGTGAAATGGACTGGAAAAATAAAATTAAAACAATAAATGTTAATTTGTATTTGCTAACCACAAATGATGCGTCTGGTGCTCTGTAAGGCACAAAATCCTTTAAAGTAAGATTCTCTTAAAAATTCAGGGAATGATACTGGGAAATAACACAAAAGGAAGTCATAGGAGATGGCAGTCATTTGGATTATAAAACAGCTACAGTGAAAATCCAGGATGGTGTATATATATTTACTGCTCTGGCTTGAAAGGGACACCAAAATGTACTTTGAATGCACAGTTTAAAAGCAAGAATCAAATAATGGCTGAATTTTTGTATGATATAAGTGTATGTACATTTCCCAAACTGTAGTCTTGTGGCAGAAAGACTGTTTGAGCCATGGGTGTTCCAATGACTCGCGGTACAATGCCCTGAATGGAGGGAGAAGACCCTCTATGACACTCTAAGGAGGGTCACTATTCTGGGAGCTCACTCCTTTAACAGGAGGTAGTGTCCAATCAGGAGCAGAATAAGACAGTGGAACCAGCATCAGGACAATAATCAAAGATAAGGAGGGACTATAATAACCTGCACCCGAAATGCAAAGGAGAGATGGGAGAAGTGGGCTACAAGCAAGTACAGAGAAGTCCAGTAAAGCATTAGAACTGAAAAGGAATGAAGTTAAATCATAGACATGCTTTGGGAATGGCTTGCAGGTGACAGAATACTGCATTAACCCCCAAAAGAGAAAAGATGTACCAGTAAGTTGTAAAGGGCAATGGACTTCAAAAGCTAAAACACATTCCTGCTTCTTGAATCATCATTTCAAACCTCGCTGGAAAGCAGTTAAAAATATGCAAATCCCACTTCCTCAAATCTCAATTCATTAGAGCAAAACCCTTTTTTTAATCAAGAATGATAGAGTCTTGACCCTACACCAAATCTGCATGAACTTACAGAACACTCCAAGGGTTACCAAAATACATTTTTTCTTCCTTATTCCTCAGCCTCTCCTCCCAGACATGATCAATACTGATTCCCCTCGCTGTTCTGTTGCCACAGCTCTTTCAGTCTTTGTCAGCTCAGTATTGTCAATATGCAAAACTGCTGCAGAGCTCGTTACAGCCTGTTTCCACGTCCATAATGAATGAGAACCATATGAGCAGCACTCGTAATAACTGCATCTACTGCTTACGACATTTCCTTTCGAACTTCAGAAAGATTTCCTGCCACCTTTGAGTTAAGGCTTTGTATCCATTTAAAAGGAGATTAAAGTTGCAGACACTGGTCCAGAACATATATCCACATTAATACTGAAATAGCTGGATAATTTAAATTAATGTGGATGTGTGGGTACTACTATTCCTCATGAAAATTTTACAAGATTGCCAGATCCCAAGAGCAAGAAGATTAAGTTATTTTTAAGAAGTAGAAATAAATACACAATGCATTACGCAACACCATGGAAAAGCTCAAGCAAGGCTGTAGCTTCATGCCATAGGAATTTGGGCAGAGATTTTTAGAACCTGGATCAGCTCAGTGTCTCTGTGGACGCTGCAGTCCTAAACCAGCTGCAAGAGCATCACTGCCAAGTGCTCTGTGCCTCCAGGACAGACCCAGGAGGTGACTCCCTGTGATATGCCAGTAGAACCACACTGCTGGCCATAGACCCTTCTCAAATCCCAAGGTTTCTACCATCTTGTTCCATCAAGTTTTTTTGCAGTTAGTGCTCACAGTGAGGCAACACACACTACCACTAACAGTTGACAGAGAAGAAACTGCTAGGAGGGAAAAAAAATAGGAAAAAAAAAAACACATGATGGGGAAATAAATCCAGCTCTACTCTGTGCAAGCACAGCTCCACAAAATACATGGGGTTAAGGAGGTACACCCTGTTAGCCCACATTGCGCCCAACAGACCGGCTCCCCAGCAGTACACAAGGCAAAGTTTGTTCTGTAAGCTACAGACCAAGCGATGATGTAGGAACTGGCTTGATAAATAATTCACTGTTGCTGGCCAGAAGCTCAATAATGCTGAAATTCCCTCCTAAAACAGAACACAAACGCAGCACCTGTGCCCTTCCCTATAGTGCAAAGGGCCAAGTACCTCAGGCTGGATTTCCAAAGCAGCTGAAGGGAAATGCCTGGCAGGAGCAGAGGGTAACACACAGGCTGAAGGGGCCTCAGGCAAGCAGCATGTTGGAGCCCCTCTACCCAAAGGATCAGTTGCCAACAGAATTTTCAACAGCTAAGGTAACGGAAATACCAGCACCTCTCTGTAGAGCCTCCTTTAATGTCCAACCATCCTCACATCCTGCTTTGGATTTTATCACGGCCTTTTCCTTGTGCCCGTTGCTTCTCATCCTATCTCTGCACACCTCTAACAGTCTGACTCCATCTCTCTCTCTCCACCTTCCTGTCAGGTAGCTGTGACAGCTCGTGAGATGCAGAATATAAAGTCAGTTACATTTAACTGGCAGCTGCCTCCACATCTCACTGACAGAGAGATCCTGGGGGGTACGATGCTTTCGTCCTGGCATGTCATGAGCCTCAGTAATTTGGAGATGTGGGACCCACAGCTGTATTCCCTCCTCAAGAAAAACGTGCACATCCTCACCTTCAGTAGGATAAACAGGTTTAAGAGATGAAAAAGGTGATTTCTGATTTAATTCATCTGCCTTTTCACTGGAAGCCTCACTGTAGAAGTAAAAGCCATAAATTCAAATCTTCCTCCTGCTTGTTCAAGTTTAGGCCTACAGTGCGCTCCTTTGTCAGGAAAAAGCTACCAGCTAAGAGCAGCTTCTCTGGGATGGGAATAACCTCTATTTAGTCCCACACATTGCAGAATGCAATGCAGTGCAGACAGCTGAGCTCGTGGAGAGCTGAGCCAGTGAACACATAGCGTGGCACAACACAGCAAGGGCTTCACCAGCCTCAAGATTAACCACGTATAAGTGGAGTGATATGGCACTACGCTGAATGAGACTGTCCTTGCCAAGAGGCCCGACATGGCTAACCTGTGTCTGTGTACAAGAGAAGATCCAAGCGTTGCTGGACCTATGGATTTCCCAATTTAATCTCTACTCACCCCAGCATCACTCACCCTCTGCTCCATTTGACACCACGCCCATTTCTGGGAACATTAAATAAGCCTGCACTTGTGAAGCGACCAGGGTTTCTAAATAGGCATTGGACATTCTCCCAGATTACCTACCAGATCCAACTGTTTAAACAACCCAGATATAGAAATGCTTCCATTCCAGCAAGACACAGGCATGAACTCGGCACTGCTTAACCCTACAGCACTGAGACAGATCTTAGCATGCACAGATGCACCTCTGTGTGCTTGGGAGTCTTCAGAGCTGCAACAGCTATGCAGCTGGGATTAGGAGAGAGCTGAGAGGAGTCCAAAGGCATGCAACTCAAAGGCATTTTGAACTCAACCACTGCTTCAAGTGCAGAAGTCTTCTTTTGCACTTAGCTTTAGTCTGATCTGGTAGTAAAAGACCAAGTTGCAGCTGATTTTGTGTGTAGTTTGACAACAAAAGGATGCAGCAAACCAACCAGAGAACTGGTAGGGGCATACGTAATCCTCTCACAGATGACCACGTATCATGTCCCCTTCTACTCTTACATGAATCAACTTCTCCATTTATTTCAAATATGCACATCACACCATTCTAGAATTTATTTTATCCCAAGCTGGTATTCAAGTCTTTTATTAATTAAAAAAATGCATATACACAGATCACATTGATTACCAACCTATGGTGACTACGTCTTAATTGGCAATTATGTATTATTATGCAGTCAAAAGTCCTCAAACCAGTTGTCACTAAAAGCTGTGCACACACCAAGGAAGAACCAGCTAAGTAAGGGTCTCATTTCAGAATCACTAAATCTTCACAGAAAAAGACCGTTTGGGACACTGCTTAAAAACATATCTATTACTGCTCTTTCTGCAGTATAATCTGCATCCCACAATGCATTTGTTACTTTCCACCCATATGCAGCAAGATGTGGTTCATAGCTCCTTGGGTTGAAATAAGTGCAGTAATGCCACCCAGACTTTGGAATTTATTGCTACCAGGAAGGAAGAAGCAACTTTAATGCTTTGAAAAGCAGTCATTGTAACGTTGTGTCCTGAAACCTACAGCGTGTACCTGAGGAACCTCATGACCCACAGTTCTCCAAAGGAAGGAGCTTCTATCTGAATCCTAAAGAAGATAAAGTAATTATGTAGGATGATTGGAATAATGATGCAAGGTTAACACTCAGACTTGAATATTTCCAGACACATTTTCCCTGTTTGGCAGGAAACTTGTTTTATAAGACACAGAATTGTCCTAATATAACAGCAGAGCAACTGCAACTTAAAACTGAACAAGTCAGTTAATGGACTGTTAGGAGACTTTTGCTGTATAACAGCATTTAGAAGCATGTATTTAAAAAACAGGTGGATAATCCCAATGTTCAGTTACTAGGACACTGGCAGTTATGTCCATGGCAATTTTGTTTCTGTTCTTTAAACAAATCATCACTTGCAAGCACTAATGTTAAAACCAGAAAGCCAGTCTAGTACACAGTGGCTATAAATGCCAAATCAATTTTCAGCAGATAATAAAGTTCATGTTTTACAATCAGCAATGCACTGTTTTACTACCCAAAATGTAAGCTAATAATATATAGCTCTGCTAAATGGAAAATGCAGATATGCTGTTAAGAAACAGGCTGGCTGTGAGATGATGGATCATTTCTGCTGGGACCTTCTTAAAGCTATGTGCAAATGTTTTGAAAATATCACATGATGTGGCCATGTGTTAAAAATTACAGCCAGTTAAGTTCTCTGCTAAGAAAAATATGTGGGCAATTTATGAAATGTGCTCCAGGATGGAGATATCTTAAGTAAAACCAGATTTTGAAAACAAACCCTTTTTTTTTTTTTGAAACACGAACTTAAAAAAAAAGAAAAAAAAAAGTAGCAGTCACATCTGGAGAGCAGAAGTAAAGAAAGGGTGGTCTGACCTAATACCAGGCCATCTTCTGAAAGAACAGCATTATTTCTGGGCTACAATGACTGTGATCACTGATTGTCCTTTTAAGGAAACCATGCTGAACACCGCCATGGGCAATAATAAAGCATTTTGTAGGCCAACATCTGTTCTTTGAAAGTCCTGTAAAATGACTGATAGATTTGTAATGTTTCGTAAATAAAGTCCAGAATAAACAGTTATAAAAAAAGAAAAAAAGACACAGTAATCAAACAAACCAGTACATGGGATTAGATTTGAACACCGTTCCTCCAACACCAATTATTTAGAGATAAGCACTTCCTCGAGCCCCCGAACACAAGGACGGCACGGTTAACTTGGTTACCGGAGCTTCCCGTTAACAGGATTAGCTTCCGATGGACTTTTCTCTGAGTCGCAGCAATGCCTTAGCAGAGATCTCGATGGCTTTTGCAGTGTTTCACATTAGCAAGCCTTTCTGCCCTGGCTTGCAGTGGCTGGGAAATGAGAAGGTGAGCGGCCAGTCACCGTAAGAGCAGTACGAAGGGTTGGTCTTTGAAGAGCAAATGTATTCCGTGTAGAAGTGTTATCGCTACACATAAACCAGAGCCCGCTTTTATTACTTCCTGTTCCTTCTCCAAAATAAGGAGGACTGTGGATGTCAGAACTACTGTGAAGGGAAGCTTCTGAAATCAAGACTTCACACACACACAAAAGGCACTGACATAATATCAGATTACATAAAAATACACATCCTTTTAATCTTCTGTACATAATGTGCTTACTTTTAAAATACAAAATCTGCCCCAGATGGCTAATAATGCCCATTTGAAAAAACCCAACACCACAATATTAAAGGGCTAAAATATGCTGCGAACAGATTGAGAGGCAGTTCATCCTAGAGGAGAGTAAAAAAGTGCAGATGGGTGTCAAAAATAGCCAAGTGTCAGATCTGTTCAAGTATCTCCATTCTGGCACATGCTCCCAGTCACAGCTGTTAGTGTATTCTCTGTATCCAAGTGCAAGGTTTTCTAACACTCAGAGCTGACATTAAAACACACTTCTTGCTTGCTATTGCTCTAAGGGAATGCTGGAAATTAAATGTCTATTCAATGGTAAAGCTTCACAAGCATCGATAAGGGCACACATTCTTGAGTGCAGCGCGTGCCATTTTGATTAAAGATACATGAAATTTTAACCAGCAGGTAGATTAAGTAATTTAAATGCCAAAGGCTTAATAGGTTTCTCAAAAACCTCTGCTCTAGGAATTCCGATACTGTTTGCTAATATCCCCAATGATACACACAAGGATCAAAACTGATGGGATGGTGTCACTTCAGTACAATTAAATATCTTAATAAAGGACAGATTTAGAAAACTGCACAAGAAGGAGAGTCTCAAACAAACACGAGGAAAATGTCAGTGGAGCCACATTAGGCAGAATGCAGTTTTTCAAATTAATGAATTACTGTGATATTTCTAATGAAGACCGCATTCCAAGAAACATAATGCATGCAAATCAAATTTTAGGTTTAAAGGGTTAAATTGACCTTTCACAGTCCTCAGTTGTTATCTATGCAAATTAATTTGCCCATATTTCAACCATATAAATCCTCTTAGCCCTGTGCTTTGAGCAAACAGTGCCCACTTCCTCGTTACAGCCAGGGGATCAGCAAACATACCAGCAGTGGGGTACGACCACGTAGAAAAAGCCTGAAAGGAAAACATTCCTCCAACAACTGGCAATACCTACATGCAACTGTGGTTGCAGCAAACTGGCAGATACTGTTTCAAAACACCATCTGCGAGGTGCACAGACTCCCTGTGATCAAGCATAGCCTCTTCTGCCTGTCCTACCCAAATAATCCACATGAACCAGCCAGCTGTAGGCTCGGCGCTGTCTTTTTTTATCGAGACACAGGCTGTTGTAATCAGGCACATGTCTCTGCCCAGTCCTTACCGAAAGGAATAAACAAACAGCACACACCAGATTCAACCCCTCTGCTGCGGTCGATCCTCGCACAAACCCCTGAGATAAATCACCCCACCGAGAAGCGATGTCTAATTGATAAGTGCTACTGCCAATGAAAACAAGTGATTCTAAGATCCAAGGATAATATTTTCCCGAGGAAACCAATCTATTAAAATTTCCAGCTCCGTGGTGATTTCTCTCATTCAGCAGATTTTTTTCATTGTTTTATTTTGCATTAACATATTTCAGCAATCTGCCCGTTGACAGTTAAGCGCCGCGATTTAGGACAATGCTACAAGAATTCGGTTTATAAATCTCCCTCACTCCTCTGACACAAACAGCTTTCCTCTCCCCCAATATAACATCCCCAGACCCGAGGTGCAGCTGACAGTCCCTAAAGCCAGCCCAAAGCTGCCTTTCTCTCCACTAAAACGACCCCCGTGCAGGGACCCACACCCCCGGACACGGCCACTTTCTGCTATTTCCATCCCTTTGCACCGAACCACCCGGTACTGCTGCAAGTAGCATCTTGGGCAGTTTCCTCGCTCGCATTCCCCTCCCCCAAACGCACACACAACAGAATTAGCATCCCCCAGCACTCCGTCCCCGTATCAGCTTGCAAATCACCATCTATATTGAAAAAAAAAAAAAAAAAACTATCAAAAAACAATTAGCATTTCCTCATTTACAAGCAAAAGAGCTGCAATAATTTTAACTCACCAGGCATCCTCGGATAAAATATACCACCCTGCAAATGGCTCTCTCCTCAAAGCAGGCTTATTTCGGGCTCAGTGCCTCCTGTTCTGGAATGAGAGGGGAGACGCGAGCGGGGCCATCGGAGCTGGCTGTGGCAGCGTCGCTGGAGGCAGGATGCTGGGCGCGTGCGTTTGCCAGGCAAAGACAGATGGAGAGCTGACACTCTGGATTGCACTTGGAGCAGAAATGTGAATGATGACAGGAGCACATGTGGCCTTGAACCCAGCCCTGTCTCTTCAGGCAGAACAATGACAGGGATGTGTGTGCAAATTATCACAACCCCGGCTCCCCTCAGCTGACTCCTTTTACTCTACCTTTCACACCAAGTTCCAGATGACCGAAGAATAGAAAGTAAAATGTGGAGTGATAAGCTCAACACTGAATTATTCATTTTTCTTTAAAAGTTAACCCCTTCTCTTGCTGAAAGCAATTAGAGGAAAGCATCGCTTCCGATCGGCTCTCCTCCAGAAGTGGAAACAAATTCATTCTTTATTTTAACAGCCATCATTTTCAACTCTGTAGGACGACGTTTGTTTATTTATCTGGAAACACAAAACGTGCACTGCGACGGAGCAGAGGGTCCCCCCTCCTTCCTCTCCCTTCCCCACACTTTGTTCATTATTATACTGTTTTACTATAGTGAACAGAGTATCAAAATCACTCCCTTTCTCAGATGCTCAGTAGTACGTGTAAAATAGAACACACTTAGAAAGCAGACCACTTTTATTTTACTATAGTGCTTTTAACCCCCTGGGATTCCTGCATTGATATGTTCCAAACATTTGCAGCTTACTCTCCTCTACCTTGCGTGGTGATCCATGGGGGATGAAAACAAAATCTTCCCCATAAAGCTTTTTCAAAAGCTAAACAATCTTGTCCTCCCGATTTCTGATTTTGCACACCCCTTCAATGTTTATCCTTCACATGAAAAACGTATGCCTGGCTAGGTTCAATGCACTCTTCCCTATTAAGCTTTAATGGACACCATGATACATAAAACTACAAGTCTTTGTTATAGTGCTTTATCTAAAGCTGGCTATTTTCTTCTCAGCAGTCCCTCTTTAGTCCTTTGTAAAACATCCTTGCCTCTTAGGAGAAGCACACGCCTGGCTCGCATGCCTTCTGTAGCATGTATAGCTTTGCACAGAATTCCAGGCACGAGGAAAAATATCTTCTTTTTCCAACTCCCCTCCAATTTAGCACTTGCAAAACCTCCTGCTTTAGTAATGAGCATTTCTGCAGCAATTAGCACATGCGTTCTGGTTCGACTCTGCCTTTCAGAACACAGTCAAACCCGTATAGGAAACCAGCAATTCTCAGGCATCTTCAGAAGCTGCCTTCTTGTCGGCATAAGACTCATCCTTTTGTACTTATTTATGCATCCCTTGATTTTGTGTTATGCCATCTCCTGCCTGTAGTGCAGAGAACAGCCCTGCTTTCAGGCCTTCCTTTTCCTTCCGCTAGCTGCCATAGAGCTGATAAAGATCTACTTAAGAAAGAACACACACGCAAAATTAAGTGAAAAATAACAACCTCTCCAACATCCGGCCTTGACTCATGAATATTTCTGACTTAAAACAAATGAGTCATTTCATTTACTGATGTTTCCACAATAACTTTTTAAGAGTATCCAACTGCCACTGTAAGCTTTGCTTAAAAAGGGACTCCAAGCACAGCACTGGCGAATTTGGGGGGATCGGAGAAGCAAACATCAGCTCCTTTCACCCCAGTAAATATTCCATAGCTAACAAGGTACCACACCTCTACTGGAGGGAGGCCCTTTCCCTCAAGCTTAACAGATACCTCCTGTAAACGAAGTTCTGTGTGATGGATTTCTGCATTGGAGAGCCAAAGAGAAACATCCCAACATGGAAACATTTCCACGACAGAATGCGTTCATTGCGGAGGGCAGGGAAAGAATAACACCAAAGTCCATGCCATCACCAAGGCCTTGAAAGAATTTAGGATTCTTTTTGTTTTATTATTCGCTGCACTATTTAAAACCAGGCAGTTAGTATTGTATTTGCTTGGTTGTTTTTCTTTTTTTAATGCTGTACTCTACATGAAAGGAAAAACATTTTCACAGTTGGAAATACAATCTTTCATCAACATAGATGCAGCCCGAATCAACTTCAGAGCAGAAAGTAACGTGTCAAAGGTATGACGCATTTTAATAAAGCCAAACGATATTCACTCTTAAAAGTAGATCTTAATATCAGTACATTGTAAATCCAGAGACTACAGCTCACGAAATTGAACTTCCATATGCTGTGTGATTATGCATCTTTTCTGTGTGTAAAAAGCCTTTTTAAGCTGTTATCTGACTACAGTAATTGCCATTTAAATTGATCCATGTCAACAAAACCTGGATCCCTGGAGATTCTCACCTAGAAGTCTGCTCGTGGAAGGGCTCACAGAATGCCTGTGCATCTGAGACTACTTCAGCATTTTCTCAAGCAGCCAGCTGCATGAATAGTTTTTCCCTCTCATTATTTAATACACTGAGGCAGGCTGCAACCCATTTGGCAGCCCTCCCTGAATAAATATCTGTGGATATTTATTCTCTCTCCCCACCCCCGTTTTTATAGCAGTCATTTGAAGACTGCTCAAACAGTCTCTGCACTGGTCCTGAAATTTCAGCAGGCCAAGCAAGGCTGGACAGTCCATTCTGTAAAACAGTTTTACCCCCCACATCTCCCATCTGAGGAAAGGAAATGCGGTGGTTTAAACAAATGAACAGTTCTGCCATATCACAAGAGTTGGTGTTACAAGTAACACCAAAATGAAAGGGATACAAAGAGAAAGAAAAATCCAGAAGCCAACCTTCAGGCAGCACAGCGCCTTCAGTCCTTCCTGGGTGGCTCCTATGGCAATCATTCCAAAGACTACAAAGTAATTTTAATTAATCCTTGACAACTTTTAATTTTGGAAACGAGTAAAAGTGGGCAGCAGGAATCTTTGTATTCGTATATTTGCCCCCCATCACATTTGCAAATTTGATATGAAGTTGCTATTGCATTGCTTTGATGGAGAAGAAAAATTCCAAATGATCACCATTTGAGAGCATAGGAACTGCTTTCAGCTTAAACCTAGCTTAATAATAGGGACTTGATGTCCACTGAAACACATCTGTAGTTAATGAAAGCTCTCTATTAACAGTGAAGGAAGAATTTAACTCGAAGATTTTCTGTAGGACTTCTCAACTTCCCGCTCGACTTAGAGCAGACTGTTGTGATACATTGTGACTTCACACAGTGGGTATTAAGTGAGTTAATTCAAAGGAGCTGAAACCTCATTGATCCTAATTGAAAGCAATACACCCAACCAAATAGTTTTCTACCCCATCTGCTCTGGCCTGCCACCAGCTATTCAATACAAGAGAATTAATAGTTTCAGATATTCTAACCGACCCAATAAAAGCACTCATTTAAGCAGGACTGCATTAACAAAGTGAAAAACCAAGGGCAAAATGGGTTCAAATGGAGCATTTTACTCCTAGTTGGCTTTAACAAAGCTGAATAATGCTTATTCTGACTTTTTATGTGCAAGACTTGATAAACTGAATGAGAAGGCACTCAATGATCAGTCAACGCACATTGATGAATGGTCATTAGGACCCCCCCAGCCCGAGGAGAGGCCATCCCACAAAGTGGCACACCAGCTTGAAAGGGCGGACTCACTAATGTCCAGATTTCTCTGCTTGCTTGTTCCACTCTCACTTTCAGACCACTGGCCACCAAATGAGGCTGACATATTGGAAAATAATCTTTTATGGGCGAGTGGTAAATAAAAATGGAGGCATTAGCTGGGCTTTCAAATTCAAATCCGCTAGTTTTGTCAGCCCCCAAACGTTTTGATTTTCCACCCAGCTGGAAGCTATTAGTGTTTTCTTAAGGCATCCCACTGACAGGGCAAACCCACGTAATGTGTGAGCTGTAGAGCTGATTGTGGAGACAGGACAGCTACTTCTGGATGCTTTCTTAACTTTCTTCAGTTGACCGTCAAACCGAAGTACAGTAAAGGCAACACCTCTGGGAGATGCTCGCTGATTTCTGGCTGCCAATCATTTTCTATTGCCTGATGCAATGGCAGCCTACCTATGGTATGCCACAGTACCTTCCACGTGACTTTTTTCATGATAATGCAACTACCCTCCATTTCTACTGCATTATCACAAAAGCTCTTGAGGTATTAAAAGGCACTTCTTCATAAACTTCTACTTCTTTGCTGGGAAACAGAATTTAAATATTCCAATGAGATACGTGCTTATCTGTAACAGTAGCTCTTAATACATGCAACACAAAACATTTGCCAGACAACAGTAAACATTTCCCCAAGCATTTCCTTATTGGCAAAGCTTTTTGGACTTGGGGAAAGAAAAGACAAATGGGACATTTAAAACACAGACTGAGATTACCTATACAAATACTTAATATCTTAAAGCTATACTCATCAAGTTGGGAAGAAAATATTCTTGGTTTTCTAAGAGAAACTGTTCATCATGTTACACCTAGTGCTAACTAAAGGAATACTGGATTCAATTCATTGGAGATGAGAAAGCAGTCATCCCTTTTTTCAGTTAAGAAAAAATCATATTACTTCAACAGTATAATTAAAAATTAGTCCTCTAAAAAGGATTTCAAATCATCTGTTAAGAAAAAGCAATCTTGGCAGTGGGACAGACATGGCAATCTAGATTGCTCATTGTTCTTTGATCAGGAAAGGACCAAAAAAAATAATTCTTGTTGAAAGTTGTCAGAAATCTGAGTGGGATTTCAGGTGTACTTCACGTCTAAAGCAATGAAAATGACATATAAAGATCTATGGGAGGAGAAGAGTAGGTCAACTGAAAATTAATTGCTTGAGAATGGGAGGGCCAACATAGGCTTTAGTCCTTCGGAGAGCGTGCTGTTGTACTCTTATGTGTGCACTTCAGTAACACATGGGCATGGTCACATGTATGCACCTGCTGTGGTGCCCATTTCCTTCGCTTGATATGACCTAAATCAAGTTTTCCCTTACATCTTTATTAAATAAAGCATTTGCTACAATGTGGGCAAAGTAAATTAGAATCGACTGTTAATTTCTATCATCATTCATATTCAAAGGAAATTACCATATCATCTAAAGATAAACATCACCAAGGCGCTATGGAAAATTTTATACTGATTTGGTATCAATTTTGAAAGGACACAACAGAATACCAAAGATGCCATTTCACTGACCAAAGAAGAAACACAGCTGGTGTGCCCCAGAGATGCCTGGACAATGATACCTGGTCCTGTTGAAATAGGGTCATATTTTAAGATCCCCTCCAACAAAAAAAAAAAAAAAAAAAGGGAGGGGTTCAAGCTATCAGTTGCCTTTTGACTTGAAGCTCAGAGTGTTTGCTCGTTTAACATGGGTAGGGAAACTCCTCCTGCTGTAGTATATTAACCCTAGTTTTGACCTCTAATCAATGTCTTTTCAATGCATAGGATTTTCATAATAAAGATAACGTGAGAGCATATTTGTGTGAAAGAGGATCTACCGCTAGCCATAAATTTGAGCCTCGCATTTTTCTTCGTAACACGTCAATATTTGTGACACTAACAAAACATATTTTATTCATTTGACAAGGACTGTTACATTATATTGAAAACTTTTGTTTCAATGTCACCACCTCTCCATTTTGACTGATGGCGAGTGAGTTTTGTTAAAACGCAAGGGGTGATAGCGTATGCTCCAGTGAACTTTCCCTCCTCTCAGCACCAGAGACAAAAACCTGCAGCTCGGCTCTGTGCTGGCAGCCATCTGGACAGCTTTCTCTCAATGCCTGCCCCACACCACACTGCAGGCAAAATTTCAGGGCTCTCGAGCTCTGTGGAGCTATTCATGACATACCAATTTCACATTTTCTGCTTGTACGCTTGCAACAATAAATGCTAATGAGGACTATGAATGACATTTTTAAAGACAATAAAAAGGTCTCCAAATCCCTTGCATATGGAGACACTATTTTCTAAACTTCACCTTCTGTTAGGGAGCCATTACACTCTAAAGGAAAAAAATAACCTAAGGAGAACAATGCGATGATCAAAGCATAATGGAGTCCTTAAGAATTCCAAAGAAAACAATGTTTGCAAAGCTAGGTTAATGACAGACAGACATTATGCCGATGCACAGTGCTAACACTCAGATGCACAACTCTTTCTCAGTAGAGTGTAGTAGCAGTAGTGGCTTTGGGGGCAATATGGCAAATCCTCACTTCTCTGATGACATGCAACCTCACAAGTCTTGCGTTTGGACTTTTTAATTACAAAGCTCTACTCCAAAAGTAAACTGTTCTCATTAATTGCTTGGAAACTCTGAGCTCTCATGGAGATTACTGTACTGACCGAGTGTGGCCAAGAGAAAGAGCTAGTTTTAATGTTTTCTTTCCCAAATCTGTCTTTTGCAATACTATTGCTACTCTAAATTAAAAGGCTGTCTTTACTCTTGGTAGTATGTTTTGTATTTAATTAAAGACAGTTTCCCTTATTAGCAAAGATTAAAAACACTTTCAGGAAAATCCACCAGGTGGAGCAAATACACAGCGATACACATTTATTTATGCTCCTACTGCCATTTTCAACAGGGAAAATGTTTTATATGGAAATATTCTTACCTCTTGACCTCCCTTCTTCACCCTTTTGTCATGTATTGATCAATTTGTACTTATTTACTCCATTTATAATCGTACAAAAGCTTTGTTCAAAGAAGCCTTGATAGGAATCTGCTGTTGAGCACTTTCAATATAGATTTGCAAACCACAGTAGTCATCGGAAACAGTCAAAGAAGTGAAATTAGAGAACAGTATTATTCAATAAAACATTATTTCAAAAAACTGAAATTAGAAAATATTATGCTGAAAGATACTTTGTTGAATAATACACGTGTATATGCTTTATATGTGTTTATTTATTCAACAATAAACAGATAATGAGCTTATTAAAAGGCTGATAAGCAATCAGAAGATAGAGCTCATTCTTACATCAGACAGCAAAACCTTTATGCTGGCCTCCACAACAGTGGGATGGAAACCAGGCCACTCTGCGTGCTCTCATATAAACAGCAGTGCCAGTAACATCATAGCAGTTGTGCTGCACAGTATGTTGGTGTTTACTATTAATACCTTTATTTTTGTATTAAACCAGTCAACTTCTGAGTAATTTCAGAAGGGCAATGAATGAGGGCTGTAAATAAAATATTTGAGCGTATCTATAATAGCTAAACATTACTTCTTCATTTAAGCACTCTTCCAGAGCCAGGTGAGAAAGCCACTTCCTCATCAAATATTTTAAGTTTCCCTGATGAAGGAGAAGATCTAATGGCATAAAAGCAGGGGGGCACCTTTTTACATGAAGAAAATTAAGTCTTAACAGAAAAGTGGCTATGGATGAGTCTTCTCACAGTTATAATAGGACAACCCACTGGCAGAGCCTGTAATTGCTAAAATGGCAAAGCAATATTACCAAGTGAACTGCTCTAATGCAGTTCAGTGTC
The DNA here is from genome assembly GCF_002078875.1 of Numida meleagris. Taxonomy (NCBI): domain Eukaryota; kingdom Metazoa; phylum Chordata; class Aves; order Galliformes; family Numididae; genus Numida; species Numida meleagris. The sequence continues at coordinate 123,724,458 of NC_034410.1, forward strand.
TAGAAACACAGCATAATCAGTATACACTCCTTCAGCCCTTGATGATGGAAAAGCATTGTTTGAGTGACAAAGGAAAGGTATTGATTTTCATAAATTTCCTCCATCTTTCTATTGTTTCCTTAGTTACACCTTCTCTAGCATTTTTTTCTCACTTGTCAGCTCAGAGTCCTCTCTTCTCTCTGCCATCAATACTACCCCTGTGTCCTTGATCCTGTGGCCATCTCCTGACCACTTTATATCCCAGTCAGTTTCTACTACCAAAACCAGTCCCAAATGGCTTCACCAAATGTTGTACATTCTGAGGAGAAAGTCCCTGGATGAAAAGAAGCCAACAGAAGATTTGTGCTTTTAGTCAGCCCCAGATGAATCCAATCACAGCTAAGGACAATTAACAGAAAAATCTTTGTTTCTTTAGGAACAGGGAGGGGCCTTTAGGAACACAGGCCTTTAAATACAATTTCATTTTATCTAATTGTGTTGTACTCCACATGGTGCTTAGCTGTAGCCATTCAGAAGAGAAGCAAGAGAAGAATGTAGAGGTGATTATGAAGTGGAATTTCATACCAAGAGCAAATTACAGCACTTCACACTAGGAGAACATCTGCAAAGAGGAGTAGTAAGTGCCTGGGCCCAACGCAAAGTGCCAGTTATAATGCAGCTTGGGAATCTATCTGTGAGAACTTTCCTTAAGCAAAACTGTCACAGCAGTGACTTGCAGATATGCCCAAGCTTGATTTTTTTTTTCCAGTTTCAAATAGAGCACTGTTTTAAAACCATTATCTCCAAGGGATTTTTGATGTAGCAACCATGCGCTACGCACAATCCTTTTCTGCCATTTTCAGAGAGGAGCTAGACACCCAATGGGTGGGAGGAAGGACAGTGTAGCTGCTATTGTCACCACTCGATTGCGGGGAGTTTCCTTTTCCTATGCAGCAGGCTGAGGCTGGCAATGGATGGCTGGGTCATGGCCAGTTCATTGGATTAGGAACTCTAGAAAAATGTAAAGGTGTGTAATACACCAGAAGGAGGGACATACATGCTCGTACTGGCACATTATTTCCTACGTATATACAAACCCTGTGGAAATATGACCCTTACCATAAACCATCTTTTTTCATTCTGCAGATCCAAGCAATATTTGTTTACACTACGGCTTCTCTACAGTATGGTAGGATAAAGGATTTAAAACTGTGTGTTTAAGTAATTTCCTTTTACTTAAAGGCCCCTTTACACTAGAATAGCATAGGAGCTCCTATTGAAAAAGGGGCCTGATTCTAAAAGGTGGAGTATTATGTACATATTTAAGAATTTATTAGATCATGATTATCGATCTGGTACACTGTAACAGCTCTTTTGTTGCACCATCCCCTGCAAATCCTTCTTAGATGGAGGATTAGGAGCACAATAGATCATAATGACTCTTTTGGTCCCATTATGCTATGTGTACTCACAGCTGCAGATGCCCATGGAAGGGCACATTCTCTTAATGAGGAATCCCCTATAAACCCTTTCCTGGTAATGGCCGTTAATGTTTCTGCGCAGGAAGAGTATGCCTTTAAATCTTTATTACAAAATCCTAATGAAATACTAGCAAGGAAAATGTAAGTTACTGCTCAAGCAATTTTGATCACACCTACAAAGTAACCAAAACCATTAGCACATGAAAACGTCCTGCACAGCTACAGGAATAACTACAGAGTGGACTGAAAGCCTTCAGTATAAAAGAAAAGGAAACCATAGTTAACTTTCAGCTCTCTGTTCTCCACTCCTATAACCACAAATATCTTTCTTGGACCAGCTTCTGCCCACAACAATGAAACGTAACGGTCACATGCTGCACTGATTTTTGCTGCAAAGCCAGGTAAACATGTTCCCTTCCTCTACTACTTGCACCTTGTGACTTGAAGGTCTGTCAACACAATTATTTACAGCACTATGCTATAAACTAGATAATTAAAATTATCCAACTAAGTCATATTCTTTACCATTCAGACAAGATCATAATTCAATTTTCTATAAATCAGGGGAAAAAAAATCATTATATATACATTCAGTACCTTTACCAAACTATTTCAGTATCGATAACCTTGAACTTCAGATGATAGTGGACTTTCTACCTAGAGCTGATGTTTAAGTCCCTCCCAGCCCTGGCCACAGAAAGCTACAAGGGTCACAGGGAGTTACCTCAACGCTCAGCACCTATAAGCAAGGACTTCAACCAACTCAACCTCAGTATTTCAAAACTGAACACAAAGTTGGACACCTAAGAAAATCACATGAATACTAAGAATGGAAGTGCTGATAGCTGCCACCGCTGTTTCAATAGGCCATGCCAGAACAAACACTGGCTTGGTTTTACACCATGGGATGAATAAAAGTAATGTTGCCATGCATGCTGAAAATGAGAAACTTAGAGCACTAAGTATGATGATTACATTCATGATTACTGAGAGAAAAAAAAATTCAAAATGTTTGAATTTGCTGCACAGCACAAACTCAAGTCTGAAAGATCTTGCTCCTAAGAAGGTTCTACCTCTGAAAATGAAAGAGGTTAAGCAAAGGGAGAGAGAACAATAAAGCAGAAGGAAAAAACGTGGATTCAGAAGTGAAAGGGTTAACCTGTTTTGTTTCAGTCAGTGTTCTACCATTGCCAGAATTACAAGGGAAAGACTAAAAAGAGCCAATTTTTTTGTTATTATTCTTTTTAAAAGAAAAAAAAAATCGGGCCTATCTGTCACAGCGTTGTCCGGGCTGGAAGAACCGGCAGGAACCTCAGATTCCTGACCAAGCCCTCCTGCACACAATGCCTCCTGAATGGAAGGAACCCAGGCCCGGCAGAGATAGCCCGCTGTCAGGAACCGGCCCTGACGTGTGCGGACAGACAGGGCTGGCCTCGCAGGATGTCAGAGCGGCAAACTGCGGCTCGAGATACTGCATTTTCACACACTCTCAGCCTGGATGTTTTGCTCTTCAGGTAATTAAACAAGGAAACGGGGCTGATGTGTACGAGTCTGACCCCTGCGCTGCGGCTCCACACTTCTGCCTATCAACTTCCGCAAGGACTGCCTGCAGCATCAATAGTCTTCTGCTCTGCTCCCCCCTCTCCCAGTGCCAAGCTCCAAAAAAAATCCTCCTGGAATTATGTGCTGCTGCTGTCTACTCCTTAAACTGCTGTTTAAGAAGGGCTAAATTACTTGCTGTTCCACATGCCTTGCTGCTTTTTCATACGAAGAGGGAAAAAGGAAGGAGACTGTTACTTTCTGAGAGGTGTTCCTCAGATAAGGTCACAATATTACCTGGAGGATAGGAAGAATACACGAGACAAAGAATTCCCAAATTAATGCTTAAGCATTACTCAAAATGAGGAAGATCCTGAAAAGTCTCTCTGATTCATCCATCCAACCATCTTTATTATTTTTTTTCACTTTTTCAGTCTTTGTTTTACATAATAATATAAGTCATAGAATCAGAAAATAAGTAAATAAATAAACCAGCGCCTCCTCTTTTTTTTTCCAAAATTTAAGAAATGGTGGAAGGCAGGTGCTACCACCTATAGTCTGTGAAAGCCCTGCACATGCTGTTTGCTGGCTGACCCAGTTTCCACGCTCTTTAAATACTATTTTAAACAAAATGATTTTAGAAAGGGTAACATATTCTTACTTCTTCTGAAAACCCACAGAATAGAATATTGGCTGAGAGAGAGACCAAAAGAAAGAGGAGCACAAAAGCGTGCCTGCTTGTCTGTGTTCAACACAAAGAACATTAAATGAAAACAACTGGCATGCCGCCAAATTCCTATACAGGCAAAGAGATTCAAATAAATTGATTTCACGCATCACACTGACCTGGGATCAGTGAGCAGGGCTACAATACACTTGCTGCTCCATGTGGGGCAAAGTCCATTAATGTTATCAGAGCCACAGCACATCACCAAGAGGGAAAAAAAGGTAAACCAAACTCTGCACACTCAGAAATTCACTTTGGAAAGGGAACTTCAGCTGAAGTGCTTTGTTCCAGTTTACTAATAAATACATCCTATTGTCAGAGCTCACAGTCTGTTCATCTCAAAGGTTTCAAAGGTTGAAGTTTTCAAATTAAAATAAATACAAATGTCATATGCTTACTCTTACACTCTGCTTTTAACAGAGCTGCTCTCAAACTCCGTTATTCTCCGTGAATTTCCTCCCTTCCCCATCCGCCAGTGTTCTATATAGATTATAAGCTATTTTCTTTGTACTTCAAAAGCTGGATCCCTGCCCAGTATGTTCTTCTTGGCTCAGAAAGTAAGCTGAAGAAAACGGCCACCACTCTCAGCCACTCCAAATCAACCTGACCTATAGAAAAAAAACATTATTTGCAAGTCAGCAATACGCAAGGCCCTGCTTCTCTGTGTAGAGTCACTTGGGCTTCCTCCCTCATCTCAGAATTTCACTTTCTTACAACATGTGAAGAAACTCGTGTGCATCGTGGAGTCTCTTCTTGTCATCCAGCCTTTGTTTTTCATTAAAATCTCTCATACTCCAATCAAATGCAATGCCAGCCAGCCACAGGTGTGCACCACATGAACAGACGAAGACCGGATTGTGAGTCAAGTAATGACAATCCTGTGTCTGTAATGCACTTGTCCCCAAGAACCCTATTACATCTGTTCTATGATAGAAGGGGGGATTATTACTTCAATTGGACTCTTCAAGATGTGTAAGTATGCAAACAATTGATATAAAGACCAAAAAAGGAAAACCAAGGAAAAGAAGACATTACAGGAGCAAAATAAGGGTTAGGATGGACAAAAGCAGCCTGGTACTGCAAGAAGACACTGCTTCAAGGAAGCCATAGGCTCAGCCACCTCTTATCTTGCCTTTTATTCCATTTTTGGTTTCAAATAGTAAGTCAAATCTTCCTCGGCACAGCAAAATCCATATTAAATTAAGATGACTTCAGATATTGCTGTGAGAACCATTATTTAGCTCTGACCTATCTCTACTTTTGATGAGACCTACATCATGTCATCTGAAAAGGCGTTGTCTGCCAAACCATCCATCGAAGTGGGCTGAAAGTTGCTATAATATATAGGACAAAGCTATCTAGGGTAATGGAACAGAAGCTTTTTGCTGGATTTCAAAAGATATATATATAAGAGTGTTGGGCACATCTCTCAAGTCACTCATCCAAATTTCAGTGTGGAGCATCTTGGCCATTTAAGACTAAAATTCTTGAATGTGTTACAGACACATACATCCAGATTTAGGTAACTTACTCAGCCACCTCATTCCAAACATATCTCAAAATGGGATTGCCCAAAGATCTATCAATTACTCACCACCACTGCTGTCTTTTCTACAAAATAGCTGCCAGGCAGTTTTGGATCATCTTCTTCACTTAGGCGAAAATTATGGTTAACTCTGTAAGTTGTGCTACAGAGAGGATGTGCTTGTTTTGGAATAAAGCTACACTGATAGGACTGCAAGGGGAAGGAACTGTTTAGGATACAGCAGCCTTGCAACGGTGCTCCAGATATGCCTGCACCCAGGTGATATGGGCAGTCTGACCTGCCCAGTGGTTAATGGGACAGGTAACATGCTGTTCCCTCCCATTTTATGAATATTTCAGTAGCATAAGAAGATCATTTGGCCTTTATAAAGATGAAGTGATTTTCAGTCATATTCAATCCCTCTTTCTAATAAAAATGACCAGTATTAGAAAACACGTCTCTCTCCTAAGTTGTAGAAAATTTCCATTACCTTGCACGTGCTCTGACAGCAATAAACCACAATAAGCTTCAAATTAGTATGCCAGCATGCATGCTTGAGGCATGAAATCTTTACTTTTACATTTATTTATTTTTGAAATCCTTTATGAAGTCCTCCATTGCAGAAGAAATGAACCAACAGCCACCCATATGGGGGACACTTGCACTTTGAAAACCAGACTGCAGATAGAAGGAAGGAGGAGAACGAGAAGGTATACGCTGTGAAATCAGCAAAATAAAAATGCAACAAGAAAGTCTGCTAAGAATATACATTCTTTTCCACACTGCCTGTGTACAGGAAGATCACAGAGATACCTTGACTTGCCTTAAATCAAGCTAGAAACTCCATTTAGAATGCCAATTCATTTCTAATAGGATTTAATTTTTTAAAGTATGTCCACAGAAATGCGCAAAACCTCCACAGTGTGCACATCTCCTTGCAATACAGCACCCATACAGTAGTGTGGGGCCCTGAGTAGGCAATGTCTTGCATGGAGAGGCTAGGGACACAAAACCAGGCTTCAGCTGCCTTCAAAATAAACCAGAGCACAACCCAAAGTACTCAGACTTCTTGTTCACTTTATTTTGATATCATACTCCATCAAAGTTATGTTAGAGCCCAAACGGTCCAACACTAAAAAAAGACAGTATCAAGAGTGTTGGAAAGCACTTAAACTCAGTTTAGTAGTTTCTTGCTATCTAGACACACCATTTTAGGAGAAAAAATGCAGTTTCAGTAAAGACAGGAATGACAGTCATAAGTTAAGTAGAAGAGTTGTTCTGCCATCACAGATTTACTTTTCAACTATAGTACAAACTTTTGCATGAAAGAAACTGAAATATTCATCCCCCAATATTTCCTCAATCGAATTTAACACAGATTCCCAATGCAATGAGCTCTCCAGAGGCTTCCTCTGAATTAGAAAGACAGCCATTTGGCCAACATGATTACAACCGTCCCTTATCCTGGTTGCAAGTGCTGTTCCAACTCACAGTGCAGTAAACTGAATTTTGTTATTTTTACAGCCCAGTCAAAGATAAAACGTAGCTATGGCATCAAAAATACAGGAAACGTAGTTCAAAATTGCACATATATGTATTTAGAAGACAAGAACAATTTTAGAAAAGTCATCACTGAAGGATTTTATTGTTATAGCTGTACTCTTTCAGTGATATTAAAATGATGACAACACCTTGATTGACTTAGGCACTCTTAGGAGGCTAAAGGCAAAGATTTCTGCTTAAATTACAGTTTACATGGCAAGGTACAGTCATTACAAATAACTTCTAAAAGGTTTGCACATTATAAAATCAAATATTTTTCTGTTCCTTACCTTGACAAAATTCAAAGTTCCCTTTTTTCCGGCAGTCACCTATCACTAAACTCAGTGCTCTCCAAGTGTTTCTTTTGACAGATATCATTCTCCACCAACCGCTCTGCTAATTTCCTCTTTCCTTTTCTGACTGGGACAGATATTATGTTCACCAGCCCAGAGATCAATCTTTTCTATTGACAACAACAAATGAAAAAAAAAAAAAAAAAGAAAAAGAAAAAAAAAGCACATATCACAGCCAGTTTGAAGTACCACACCCCTTTATTTGCATGATAATAGCAGTCTTTTAAATAAAGAGGGAAGACAGAGCGGCTATCATTTTAAATCAACTACCCACATTTTCTTAGTTAATATAAGGCAGTGCTTTAACACCATATTAATTCTTCGACAAAGGCTGCTTCATAAGTTGCCCGTTTGAAATTGTTATATATGTTTATATATTAAAGGGCAACAAAGTACAGGCAGCCTGTATGCCACTGTGAAAACACCTATTTACTAATTCTGTAAAAATTATTGGTTTTAAATACATTAATACAATATAAAATATTACATACTTTACCTGGTTCAACAGAAGCCCTCAAGAATAATATATTAAATGAACGTGGTTACTAAAAATAGAGACCTTGCAATTACACAACGCTATGTGAATTTGTAAGTCGTAACAGCAAACACATTTTAAGAAAGACAGATCAAAAAGGTATTGATATATTTACAAATCATCCTCCCACTTCTGAAAAGGCAATTTCTCTCCCACTCCAACTCCTACACGAGCTGCTTATTTGGGTTACACAAATACTTTGTCATTAGTATGAGTCTATATGACAGCGTTGTCAGTTTTTCCAAGACATTAATATGCTTTCCAGGGTTCATAATTATGTCAAGGCAGAGATGTTTCAGAGCCAGGCACACAGTTACATCCATGCTTCAATCTGCATCCACTGCTCAGGTGTTGCAGGACATACAGTTAAGCATGCACAAGGATCTGGCCACAGCCGCATGCATCTACCCAAGAACCCAGCCCAAATTGCCTCCTGGACTAGATTATGCTGCAAAAAAATAAAATAGATCGCCTGAGGGCATTCTCAAAAGACCACATTTGTACTGATACGCAGAACTGCAATCTTCACCACAAAAAATGCACTTTTCTCCGCATCCCTGGCCCATGCCAAAGCCCTGTTATTTCAGTTAAACTAAGAGGTGTAAGGGGACTGCGGGACCGTACCCAGCAGTTGGCAACTGTTAAACTTTCAATATGACACAATCGCCTCTGGGATTTGGGAAACAACCACCAAAATAGGGTTAGGATTCCCCCGCTTGGGTGCAATAATTACTTTTCTAAAATTGTTATTATCATTTGGAAATTCTGTAGTTGTCACCATGTACATACACTGGCATTTAAAATTACCTTTCCACTGTGCCTTAATCATGAGTTCTGTATTTTTCAAATCTTCAGACTTCTGCGTAACACATTACACTTACACAAATGCACGCAACATTCCCTAAACTGCTGTTATTGATTGATTTGAATGTTACAGCCATAAACTCATGCCACTAGCAAAACTGAAAAATACTTCACTGACCAAGTGGCCCTATTAATTTCACTTAGCTCATTTAAACATTAAGTTTTCTACTGAGTGACGATAGCACAATCTGGTTGAAATATGGGTTTACAGTGGAACATTAAATTGGCATCATATTCTGGATTCAGAATTATACACAGCAGCCATCTGTAAAGATGTGTTCATGTTTTGTTAACCTTCGCTAATTTGGCCACTAGAAATAATTAAGATCAAATATGTTAAATGGTATAACATATAACAATTCACTATTTCTCTAGTGAATAGCATGCTTCTCTTCAAAAGGTTTTCTAATCTCTTACTGTACCACAGTAAGTTCTTACTCAAGAAAAAAAATCTAAAAATGTACTCATCTGTGGCCCACATCACAACGGAGCCATCACTTGAACTTACTGCTCTTCCTTTGTTACAGCCCCAAGTTCATTTTCTCTACACGCCACATTTTCTAAAGTGATGGATGCATTCTGCTATACCCATTCCACAGTAATCTGCCTTTTATAATGCATTTTTGCATCCCGATTCGTAAACAGTTGCTGTTGCTGGAATGTACATGCAAAATCGTCTAAAGTCTGAACTTCACTGAAAGTAGAATGCCTCAAACAATTTGTAGTCTTACAAGAGTGTTATAAAAAAGGATCAACATGTTGTATTACCATGGAAATTTTGAAAAACATACTTTCCCAAACAAATATTACTTTTTCTCAATGGTATGAAGTAATGAAAACCACATGTGTAAATCTGCGATCCATGCAGTAGTTCAAGCTGCAGCTAATAGAAAATACAGAGAGTGAACTCTGCCATATAAAGGATTCTTGTTACAGAAATATAATGTGAAAACCAGATGCAGACAGAAAACCTTAATCACAGATGGGAATGTAATCACTGGCATACAGAATACTTTTTTGATCAATCTCAACCATATGAGAAATGTATTTATTTTCTAAGGAATGCAATAACTCGAGAGAGACTTCTATTTGAATTCAGTTAACCTCATATTCACAGCGCTTTTATCTTATAGAGAGAGAGGGGGTGATATAACCTGAGCCAAGCTTTTAAGAAGAGCCACTGGCCCTGGCAAATCATTCTTGTATCAGCTTATCTTTCAAGGAATTAATAGGATGTAAAGACTACAAATATCAGAATCAGCCTCAAAAGAAATCAACCACTATTGCACTTCCTAGTTACTGCCAGAAATCTCTTCATCACTTAAGCACTTCTCTGGTTAAATTTTTCCCTGAATATGTGGTTCTTCAGAACTACAACGCAAAAAGCACACTGTTGTGCTCAAACTCTGCAGATCAGAGTCCTGTAACAAAGAACCTCCCCACTCTGTTATAAAACCTGAAGGGTCATCTGCTCAAAACATTCAGTCTACTCCAGGCCTCCTCCTAACTACTGAAAGTCCTAATGAATGCCTTCCACCCATACATCTCCGGGTGTCAGAAAAAAAGAACACAGCACACTCCAGCTATGTGTTTACATCAAGACTCTTAAACACAACTTGCATTCTACCAAGCAAGGCAGACCAGGACAACTCCTACCCATTTTCATTGCTAGTGACTTTCCTGCACAACTTTCAGAGATGGAAATACTACAGCAGTAGTAAACTTCTCATCTAAAATATGGAAATTGACACTGCAATCTGAATATCAAGTTCAGGATTCAGGTCATAGATGCACTACCAGCAGAGCTCACACTGTTGCAAGGACTCAGCCTCTTCAAAACACCATGCTCCTACCTCAGCCACCTCATCTACATCTAGCTAGACAAATTTTACACTTGGTGCTCAGACTGGACTCTCATATTATACTGCTAGATGAAAAAAAAAAAAAAAAAAGCTTATGCTTGCAAATAAAACAGGAGTAAGCCCTCAAAGACGACAGGAGCCCAGCATGTCAGCCCTCCAGCTGTGCCCTTCTGAAGGTCCCATTTTAAGTATCAGCAGCAGGATTCAACCTCTCAGCAACGGCCTATCATGAGTGTTCACTGGGCTAATTCCTGTAAATGCATTTTCTCAATTGAATGCCTGCATGCTTGGTAGCATTTGAAATAAACTACTTGCTGCATATGTCTTTTTTTCCTCCTTTGTTAACATCTAGTAAACCAGCTGATGAAAACACTTTGATCCTACCACTGCAACAGAAGTTTGGATTGTTTCTAAATCGCCTTGTCTACTCTGCCATTTAACTTTGAATTTCTGAGACTGCAGCATCTATCGATAGTGCAGAATTCAACATTTAACTCTGAAGTAATATGGACTAGATGCGCTGGTCTTATTTCTAAACAAGCGTACCTCAATTAATAATAAACTTGGGCAGAATCATCATGGGTGTAGAGTGCTAAAAATGGAGATAAATCTTCCAGCTGTAAAACAGTTCCATGTGACAAAACAGAGAGACCCTGCAAACTCTTACTTCATGTCACGTGTGAGTATGTGTGTGCCTGTGTCTTTTTCTTCCTCTCATCTAATTTCATCTGTGAGAGACTGTCCCTAGAGGACAAGAGAAGAGAGAACCAATTATATCCAGAGGTTGGTTTCTCCAAAATGAAGGCATCTGTTCCATGCCAACGACTTCCACATGGAAGGAAAACAGAACTTTGAAGGCATCTGTGTTCATGGTTGACAGTCGCAGATCTTAGGGTCTACTGTAATTGCCCAGCTGCAAACACAATTTGGTTGCTGCTGCTGTCAGCTGATCTTGCACAGAAAAGAAGGGAGCTTAAGCCCATAGAAAGTAGCTGGATAAAAATCAGATATTCTTACAGGAACACTGATACCTTCTCCCATCCGATGAGAGTATTTTTCCTGGTACAATGGGTTTGATAGAACTAAATTGTGAAGACATTTTAATGAAAACTTTACCAAATATTCTGCTTCAAAATGCTATTTTATAAATAACGTGCAAGTTTAGACATAATGTGCTCATTATTTCTTCGTATTTCAAGCTGGTATTTTGTAAGAGTGATTCAGAAACCAGCATGATTCACCAGCCACAGAATCCTGCAGCCCACCTCACTTGGACAAGTAGTCCAAGAGTACCAAGAGTACACCTGAGCAGAAGCTCTCAGTTTTCTCCAAAATGCATATGGCAGACAAATAACTTTCATGATATTTATTACTCAACTCACACAACTTCCAAAGTGAGTGGATCCTTTCCAAAAGACACTTAAAGAAATGTTACTGGTAGCTCAAAACCTGCCTTTCAGCACTGAGAGCAATGCTTGCAGCGAAATAATCTGCAATGCTGTGTCTATTTATTTGCTGCTAAAATCAAGTGAATAGTAAAGAAGCAGCCCATCTGAAGCAGCTGGACCCCAGCTGGTCTTCCAAAGCACAGTACCGAGTGCCAGCCTGGGACCAAGAATACTGACCATGCAATTGCAACACAGTGCACTAAAAACAGTGTGGCCCAAGCAGGAAAAGCATTTTCCTTCCCTATCCTTCATTCACCAGAGAAACATGGATCAAATTTTCTACAAATACTTCATATAGCCAGTGATTTTTTTCTTTTTTTAAGTTTTCTTATGTAGCACTTCTATCAACAGCTAAAAAGAAAAAAGACACCGTATGTTAAGGAAAGGTCTTCTCTTTATTGTATTGTTTTGCTTTTGTTTTAATAGAATTATTAGTTATTTTGCTGGATTTCACTGCAAACCCTCACATACACAGTGAGGATTTCCAGCCAGCAAGCTACACAACTGAGGAAGGCCAACAGGATTCCTATGCAGTTTCCCTTGCCTGGCGCATACATCAAATTATTACAAATGCACAAGGTAGAGAATATGGGGGTGGGGGGGGAACCAACAGACCTGACACTTCCTGACCACTTCTAAATTGCCTCCAGGAAGGACAGGAGTTGGGAGTAAGGACAATTAATACAGCCACCTGCTTCCTGTGACCTCCTGGGGAGCAGGCATGGCCACTGACAGCGGACTCTGGCACTGTCACTGAGGTCCTGCCCATCCTTCTCTTCCCAGAGAAGCTACGAGATAATAAAAACAATAGTGGCCAACAATAGCTCCATAAGATAAGGAGAAATTTTGGCCTGGACTTAAAAAATAAAATAAAATAAATACATAAAATATAATTAAAAATAAATAAATGAAGAAGAAGGAAATTATTCAAAACCTCCCAAGCATTTCATGGGAAGAGGACAGGACCCATAAATCTCAGAAACTGTCTGGGAAGTGATACATTGACTCACTCTTAAAACTACTGTAGCTGTTATTTACTGTAGCTGTACATGTCTCTGGAAAGTTTTGGAGCAGGCAGCTGGCTTAAACACAGTTTTACTGCTCTTGGGACACAGAAGTGGAGAAATCTGGCCCCATGTACTCAACAGGAACCTCTGAGAATATTATTACAGCAGGAATGGATTTTTTCTCCCCTTTAAATGGAATTCTTCATCAGGTAACTCCATCATTTATAATACAAAGACAATGACTCACTTTACATTCAGACCTGAGCTAGCTCACTTATCCTTACATCAGATAATGTCATTAGGGCAATATCTGAATCTAACCTCCAAATGGGCACAACAGAGTATGGCTAAGATCACAGAGGTGAGACGGGAGCACTGAAGGTGTAGATCCACAGCCTTGTGTTGAGACAAAAGTCATTCCATCTTCAAGGAGAACTGGGTCTGTGAACACCACTGAAGATCTGAATGCCAGCACTTTCAGGCCGAGGCTCACAAGCTCTGCAGACCCATGGAGTTGCACCAGTTTATCATGGTGCACAAGAAATGCGCGTAACAGCCAGAAACTAAGCTTTGCTATTAAAGTTCAGTTTGATGTTTTCCTTGCTCATCTTCAGTACATTTTAATACAGGTTGCAGCATGCTTTTCCAGCATTAAGTGGTTTGCCAACAAGCTTTAAAAATAATAAATAGCACAGTCATGAAACAGCTTTTGCTTAATGGTTCCTAGAACTCAGTGACTTCACTCACTAAAACCCTTTCTATAACATTACTCTTAAATACTTTCAGCAGTGTCACCATTAAAATAAAATAAAAAATCATCCTGGCACTACCATCCATTGATAGCACACCCGCAGGTGCCATTATCCCTAAATTTGTTGGCAGCTTTCTCTGGCACCACTATGCTTTAATGGCCCTGGCAGCAAACCTCACCTGGATGTCACTGAAAGCACTCCTTTGGAGCACACTTCCCAAATATCCTTTGCAGTAGTATCAGTCTGTCTCCTTTGTTGCATTCTAATCATCTCATTTTCTGGCAATGGCCTCACGCTTTCTTGCAGTCCAAGCCTGAGCTGGTCTGTGGCAGTTCTCCTCTTGAACTAACACGTGATTAAATGCTGGGATAAATTTTCAAAGAGAATTTCAGGGTAGTATCTTTGCTACTCAGGGTGTGTGTTCACTCGCCTCTGAGCATTAAAATCCATTGTATTCCATCCTAATAACGGGACTAAAACAATAGTGAAGCAAAGCACAAGTACAAACCCCAAGCTAATCTAACACTCCATAAGAGAGACTGTTAAACCTCAGGACCACCAGATGCCACGCACATTTACTCAACATGCCACCTGATTTGTCATGGCAGCACAAAGCACTAGCATCTTGATATTGCCAGTACGGAAGTGCACAAAACAAAAAGCAGAAAATAAACAATACTGGGAAAAAAGTGGACAAGTTGGGGAGTTGGATTGTTTCTTTTTGGCCCAAACTATTTGACACCTAAGCCACAAACTAAGTGGCCACCTGTGTGGTCATGTCCAGAAATGCAAAAATGTAGTCTATAGATGTCCAAATAAAATGACTCACAAAAGAAAATGACGAGTGGTAATGACTACTGCTTATGCAAATTACACATTAACATCCAAAAAGGCAGGCACACGCAAGCCTCCTAGATGCACAAAAGTAACTGCAGTTTTGTACAATTTGTAGTGGTCACGCAACCACCTCCTCAGATGCGCATCAAAATAACTGTTTTTCACTGCCTGGTTCAGTATGGCTTTTCATAAACAATATATATTTTATTATCTCTCGTTACCTGCCACTGTGTGCAGATTAATTCCACTCCACTAGGTGGAGTCTTATATCTTTCCAGACAGCGACTTTCCAAGAGAATCTGTTATCCTCTGCAAACTGTGGGTGTTACTTTATCATAAGCACCACAGTCAACCTGCCTTGACTAACAGAAGTGGCAATGTCTCAAACGCCTGCTTGAAGAAATAACCAAATACGTCACGAAGACCACACGTCGACATGCGGCAATATGGGACTGATCAGGAATGGTACTGCTGTATAGTTCTTTCAAACACAGTTGCATTTTCGTGATAACAAAATTTAATCAAGAATACAGACTAAAAAATGAACATCGCTTCAATAAGTCACTGTATCTCACACATGCCCAGCAACCAAAGATAAACAAAAGTAATTTGCTGAACTTCTTTTAAATCCTCTGTGTGCATTCATAAATATTTTGGATATCTAGGATGTTCTTCCTTTGAGGCATCCCAAAACCTATCACAGAAAATGAAAGCTAGCATGAAAGGATTTCTTTCTGTAGTCACATTTCCAGTCACAACCACTGGAGTTACATATGGCAACTATTCAATAGGAACAGCAAAACAGCATTCAGAATTTTTGGCAAAGAACGAGAACGGAGCACTTTTATGAATGTGCTGGGAAAATTTAGATAAGAAAATTTAGATATAGACTATCTATCTATCTATATACAATCTCTGCTAGACTCCACCCCAATCCCTGCAAAAAGAAAATCCTCGACCGAAACAAGAAGCACCTTGGCTTCAAAACTCCTCAGGCAGACAGCATCTCCCTTAGCACAGTACGGCAGAGCATTTGTTTGGCGATATTCGCGAGCAGAAAGCTCCGCGTAGGCACTTAGCACTAACACGGGGCTCCGCGAGGGTCTCACGTCACCGGGTCAGCCGCGGCGGGGCCAGCTCAGCGCGGGTTCTGCTGTTGGCAGATATCACAAGTTATTTAAGGCTACAGACATTTTGCTCCCATCGGCCGTGTTTTTTGTAATATTTACTTCTCGTACATATGTCTATAACTATGTATACGTCCCACAGAAGGTGAGGTTTAACAGGGTTAGCTTTGTTGGGGAAAAGGAGGTTTGGAGGAAAGGAAACAACTTTCATGTTTAGAAGATTTGAATCTAGTGACTGTCATAGGATGTAAACACTCTTCTGGGGAGGGAGGCTTTTTGTTATGTTTCAGGAGTGCACAGAGTTTGGGATAAAATCTGTATAAATAATCATCCCTCTGTCATTCAACACAAATTTATGCACGTGTGCGTGCACACAGTCATGTTTGGGAATACAAACTACAAAGTAGACATGCCACAGACTTCCAGACAACCTCCTGCAAGCGCTGATCTCTCACAAAATCCATTCTATATTTAAATTTCAAGTTTATTGAATTTTAATTATTTTTGATCTGCAGATCACTTTGAGGAAAATCCCCCAAGGTCAATAGCTTACAAATCCAATTGTAAAACCAAACACGAGCATCAGCAAGGCCCCTTCCCATACAGACACCTGCCAAGGAACCGAGTTCCTGACTTCCAGATTAGAATTCAACAGCTAAAGCCCATTCTAATATTAAAGCCAGGTAATTCTTTATTTCATATTTAGTGCAACGTAGAGAAGTAAATGAAAAGCTCTCATTTCGTTCTGCACGTTTACTGATGTTACATACATAGGGCTCTATAGATGTAACTGAATTATCACTTCTTCATTAAGATCCTTATCTAAAAACAAGCAACTCCCCTTTTCATTACATCAGGAGGATGTTGTTTTGTTTTTAATTAAAAAGTAATAACGTTTTGTTTTTTTCCTCTGGAGATTCCTCTGATAGAAAATTTGTGTTTTATCAATGCAGCTCTTCCCAGGTTCATAAAACCCACTTTGATTAGCAGCTCAAGAGCAGCAAATATGTTTGCATATATGTATTCAAACCTAATTTAATAATTTCATTTAACCATGGAAAAAGTCACTCCAAAAACGCAAGCAAAATGTTCTTAATGAGCTTAGCTATAGATTTGCAGGTCTAGTAAGGATGAAATAAGTCAAAGAAAGCTCTGCCATGCTCTGAACTTCCCTTACCTTCTGCAAGGTACTCAGAGGTAGGTGAAGCTGTATCGTTAAAATCGGGAAGCAGCCTCTTGTCATTTTAAGATACTATCGTAGTTTATTAATGAAATCGCTTTAAATGTACATGTTAAATCCTTTAACCAATACAACAACATTCAGCTATCCAGTGCCATTTTTATAGTCCAAACAGATACGGTCCTAATTGCATAATGCTATTTTATCTGCTGAAGATAAAAGTGCCGATAAACAAAAATGCACATTAGGCAGGAGATTTTTCAGAATAGATTTTTTTTTTAAATAACCCACTTGCATTAACAAAAGATTGCAATGGCTTCCAAATTATAGGGTGTTATTTTTAGTGGAAGTAGTTCAATATTCATATTGGAGCAGATGTAGCAGTTTAACAAAACAGCTCTTCAAATCCTGCACAAATTGAAAACAGGAAAACTGATTGCATTTTCTCTTATCACTTTCCTTTTCTGAATTGACACTTTTGGCCTTCTGAAAATTTACACATGGCTTTCATCTCAACAGCACCTGCTGATCAAACAGAAACCTAACATTTTCATGAAAATGGTATAAAGGACCAGTTTTCTTTTTACCATCTTAAAGGGCATCAGCAGTCCACTTGATGGCAACAATTGTTGAGTAGATGGCACACTCAGAATACATTTTATATTTTCATTACAGTTACTTTTAAAAATGAGTTAAATCACTGGTGGCTCTTTCATATTAGCTTTTTGTCTGCCTTAAATTAATTCCAATCTCCATCTCTGCCTAATCCTGATGGGTTTCATCCTGCAGGCAGCTCGATTTTAAAGAACATCTGAAAGACTTTGATATAATAAGGCACGCCCTATGTTCTGCAACCATTGGGTCTTCTTTTTATGTGTGTTTATATGTGAACGTGTAAATTAACAAATGCAATACATGCATATGTATACATGATTGTATCCTTTTCTTTATACTACATAAAAATGTATATCTAATATCTGTCATTCTGCACTATTTTCCCTGTATTGAATCTCCCGAGCACTGTCACAAAAGCGTGTTGGGAAGGCCAAACTGAATTTATTTACGTTAAAGTTTTTCTTTGTTCCCTTGTACAATCCTCAGAATCGGAGAAGGTCTAGCAGGTGCTTTGGAACTTGAGCATCAAGGCTGGGTTGAGATGCTGCCATTGGCAAACACACAAGCAACACAATCGGCAGTCCTTGGTCTCTTCTTGCGAAAGGTTAAGGTATCAAGTCATGTACATAAAATATGAAACTTAAGTACCTTGTTATCCTGTCTGCTGCCGAGTCTGTAAACTCTGAAGTGCGGCAGCAGGTAACAAGTACCATCTTCCCTTGTACATAATTCTAGGTGTAATTAAAGATACTCCTGAAACCTGCTACGTGTCAGCTCCTTAACTGATGGAGCCCTAACCCCTCTGAAGTGCTCTGCTGCCATCCATTACCATTCTGCTTCAGTGATAAGGTAACCTGAAGGCAGAAATGACATACAGTAATATATGTGCCACTCCAGACAGTTGGTTTGTGAATTTCAGTGTTTCATCATGCTCACTGAGGCAATCGCAAACCCGAAATGTCAATATGTTCAGTCAATGGAAGTAAAATAATGGGGCTCTATTGTCTTACCCTATCGATCTGCTGCTGTCAACAAGAATACATGCCCCCCTGGCTTTAAACAAATTTTAATTAGGCTTTTAGTTACTGCATCATAGCTATATATCTATCTGTGCAAACACTTGACAGAGCAAAACGGCAGTATTTCAGACTTCTTGGACATATTTTGAAGGTAATTGTTTAATGTTTCTTTAAGAAATAATTGCTGATGAAGCCATTTGCTAAAACAGTGTGCATGCACACTCTTTGAGCCGCTGTGATCTGGAGAGAACTGAAAAACCACCCGCTATCTGCATCCAGAGGAAAAGAAGGGGGAACAATCCAATCGACAGGCCTCAGCGCGGGTGGAGGGTCCCCGCTCATCACCTTCCGGTGGCGGGAGGGAGGCGGGCAGCGAGCGGCGTGGCCTTTGTGCACGCTCAGCACACACACACACACATCGCGGCTTATCTGCAGTGCAGCCCTGTGTCCCTGCGAGGTGGGGGCTGCGTGGCCCAGATGGAGAGGGAGGCACGGCAGGCTGAAGAGAGGTGGCAGTGGGTGCCCCAGCTCCTTTCCCCCTTCTCTTCAGGCTGGCAGCTGGCCCTGCTTCACTCCTACACCTGTGGGACAAGCACCTTGCCAGATGCAGCACTTCACCTATGGGGTCGCTACCTGAAGTCACCTGCGTCCCCACCAAGATGACGTCCCCATGATCTCCTTCAGCCTAGGACCTAGTCAGAAGATGTGTCCTGCCAGGAGCACCGAGTCGCCTGGCCCAACACTGGCCAAGCAGCCAGCACAAGCCACAGCTCAGTCTTGCCACAGCCAAGAGCCCCAACGCCACACAGCAGCTACGCCTGGCTGCAGGTCACCACTGTCCACCAGAGATGGAACAATAAACCAGAGCAGGCCCTCCACCCAGCAGTTCAGATATCAAGAAAACAAGTGCTCAGTTTATATTGACTGGATTCATCAAAACTTATCGTGAAGTACTGGGAGGGGAGAAAGCAAAGCCTGCCAAGCCCGGCCTGGAGCTGAGGGCAGAGCCAGCCAGCAGCATCCCTGCACAAAGACCGCTGATTGCTCAGCTCACTCTGCACTTTTCAAATGTTCCTCCCTAGGAACCAGCATTTCTCTGTTACGGGAATGTGTCTCCCTCGCACGTCTGTAGAAAAGCAACGCGATGGCTGGGATGAGGACAATGACAGCACGCTGGAGTGAAACAAGCATTGTTCAGCACCGAACCCCTTCCAAAATCGCTCGGCCAAGATAGCAGTTTTTCGACAAGAAAAGAAATAAAGGGAATTTGACACATAATACAAAGTGAAAAGCAGAACCTAAGTGGGGGAAGGGCGTGTGTGTGAAAATCATGTCACTGCAATGAATGTCAGATAAAAAGGGGTCTGTCACAAATCCTCCACTAATCCAATAATGCGAAAACCTCTTGGTATCGCTGAGACATAGCACAAGGTAATTTTTTTTTTTTTTTACTCTTCATAAACCACTCTATACATTTAGCATTAGAAAGACAGCAATTTGACAAATTTTCTTATCGCAAAACCAAGAATTCAATTTTTCATTAAAGGTAAACTGATTTTTTACGTGTCGAATTTACTATGCGCATTCCTCAGCCAGTATTTTTACCCTAACGAAGGGCCACTTTTTGCGCAACTTCCTCCAGTTGTCAGTTGTGTGACAACCATATTTAGAGGTAATCAGACAGGTCACATTACAGAAGTTAGTCAACTCATGAGAAACCTTAGCCCTCATGCTTAATGGTATGCCCTATGCATTTCCAAAGAAAAGTGACTTCAATTAATTCAACCTGCAAGGTACCACAGAGCTTCCTCTATGTGCATGTTCTTTCAAAATATTGTGTACTAATTGTTCCTTTTGTTCTCAAGACGTTAGGGATTTTTTTCCTTATATATAAATATAATACACAGTGAGCTAATTTAGGATCCGTCAGATTCTCAACTGCCAGAGCCACAATGCTTGTCTTCTATCTGGGCTGGCCATCCCACCAGGCAGTTTTACTACTCCAGTCACAATTCTCTAAAGAAAAGCTAATCCAGGATCCTTTCTAATGTAAACAGTTTGCTGCAAAAACACTCACATTTAAAAATAAAGCAATGTGTGGTAATAAAATAAATACAATCAGACTACAAATGTGAAACAGAAGTGGCGTTCCATAAGCACAGCTGTCTCAAAGTCCAAGCTGCAGGCTAGAAATCTTAATTTCAACTGACTCTCTCTTAATCATGGGTTACCTTCCTATAAAGCGTAAAGTCCATCTGCCCCAGGCAGATAAGTTTTGAAGCATTAAAACAGATAAAAATCTAAAATTTTCTTTCTTGCATTGAATATGTGAATTCTAGTGTGTTATAATGTGAGAATTCCAACATATGACCATTATGGCACAATATCTCATAGCTCAGCTTGTCATGACTTCACTTGTAATTCTTATGTTAATTATGTTCATAATTACTATAAACAGATGTGGTAGAAATTCATGTGACCTTTTACTGCAGAAGGCATTTCTCACTCTTTCCATTTTATTTTAGCAATACAATATTAAACCTGAGCAAAGAATTTCTGACGTACTCTACATGCATGTGTACATATTTAACGTGAAACCATTTCTACCCCATATATTTCAGCCAAAGGACCACCTATGTGCCAGCACACTGACATGAAAATGATGGTAACTGAGAAGCCAACCCTGAAACATACCCCTGAAAGACTGTGCTTGAAGTGAACCTTTTCGGCTAAGCCAAGCTAAATCTACAACTGACGCCTGGGACATAAATGGAGCAGTGTGTTTTTATTCAGCACCTTTGTTAATGCAGCAGTATCCTGCTTTACAACCACAGGTACATGACAGCCATACAGCAATTCATTTTACTCACAGCCCAACCATCACCGCCTGTACACAAAACACATTTACAATAAAATCACTATGGATTTCATTAAGAGAAAGCCTACTCAAATTTCATTTCTTTGGACCTAATCTATAATTAGTGTGGACAGACAGGTGCAAACCCTTCTCCTCTACAGATGGCTACTGGAAATGGTGCAAAATAGCTCCTTCTGTTTAAACAACACACAGATAACCTGCTCTGCTCTTATCACTTACAATTACCTCCATTATACTGAACTAATGTTTACTTTAATAAAATGTCCACTGTTCTCTAAACGATATTTGGAAACTTTCATATCAATGGCAGGGAAAAAAAAAGAAGATGGAAGCCAATGTCTTTCAGATGAAATTATTCTGAAGGGAAATAAAAAGCCTTTTGAAGGGCAGGATATTTTGACTTCGATTTTACATCTGCTGATCATTTTTCTTTATCCACAAAACCACACAGTATACTACTTCCTGATGCATTTATGCTACCATATATTAAGCTAATCAAGTTTATAGTAAACAAGAACAAAATAACCGCAATTTTAAAGCGGTTCTTTGAAAAGTAACATTTACTGTAGAGAAACAAGACCTTTTACATTAAAACTTCAGTTTTTAAACTAACTTTCTTAGATCTTCGATGTGAAATAAGGTGAAGAAAATGAAATCTGGAAGCCAATATTTTAAGAATTTACTCTCAGTCCTTATGCTAAATTCAGTATCAGTTTAAACTCTTATAAATATTCTAGGTTGCTATTAAAGGCTGTATGAAAAAGAGCAGGCTGCTACTAACTAAACAGATCCAAGGTTTTTAATTTATTCCGGTTTAAAATAATTTCTTTATGTGGTTTTTCAGCCAGACCATGAGAAATAACCTCTTCACAACACCAAGTTCACGTTTCATTTCAGTTGATAAGGCTTCTTGATCTCTGCATGACAACTTAAGTTGCTAAAGAACAAAGACCAAGGTCTCCCCCCCAGCCTAACAAATCTGAAGCTCCTGCAACAGCAACATCCTAATATCCTTATTCAATTAGCTAAAGATTTAACAGTAATGGACTGTGGCAAGTGGATTTCAAAGATGAAAATGACAATTGCAAGCCCTTTCTCCCATCACCCCCAATGCAAATACTGCAGACGCCTATTTCACCCCAAATGCCTGCGATGAGGGGCTCGCAGGCTGCACAGTACCTCAATGGAGCGAGCTTTGCATTCAACGCCTGTCGGCTGAAGTTCATTTCAGAGAAGTGAGAAACAGGATTTGACAGGGAAGAACGTCCTGAGCTGACTAGCCACTGGCCAGCACTCCAGGTGGAGCTATTTTTCTCCCCTTTATTCTATAAACAATACTTCTGGCACAGAACTCCATGTGCGCGCAGGCATACACAGTGTTAAGTGTATACAGATGAGACGCCGTGTGATGTTTTACTGGTCCATTATTTAGGCAAGAAACGAGTTAACATTAAGGTGGTCAGAAATGGTAGAAGGCAATGTTTTACTTGAAAAGATTTTGGAAACTATTTAAAAGCTCAAAGCCTTTGAAGGAAAACAACTCGTGCAGCAGTTGCCAGGAAGCAGTGACCTAACGCTGCTGTCTGCATTCCATTACAAACAGAATGGTTCTTGTCTCCTCCGGCCCGCTCCCACCGGCCCGCAACCTGGGGCCAACAGCTCGCTGTGTCCCACCACCTCCCTCACACCCGGCCTGGCTTCAGCTCAGCATCAGCAAGCTTTGGGGTGGCGGGTCTCAGTGGGGACTGGGGTTTCCTTCACAATGTTGCGTGATTTGAGTTTTCCCATGATGGAAAGGAAAAGTGATGCAGGAATTGAAGGCAGCAGTTCTACCCTCAGGTGCAGATATGGTAAAACTGACCTTCACAAAGTTGTCGGTTACCAAACGCAGCGCTACTTCTTCACCGAAAGCTTTGACAGAGAGTCTGCAGCTTGTCTCACAACTAATGAAGCCTCTGCCAACTTTGTGTTTCCATATACTGAACCGTTAGGAACATGCCATGCTTAGATCTTTTTCCTAGTATTATTTCTATTGATGGGGAGCCCCAGAAACATACCTCACTCTAAAACCAGACCGTATAAACAAGACAGAAACTTTCCTAGCATTCAGCCAGGCTGAAGGAAGTTCCCTGCTCGTATTGGATTTCCTAAGGAAATCAGCCCAGAATAAACGGCATGAGGTTTTCAGACTTCCCATGGAAAGGTCAAGCATCAGCTTTAACAGCCATCAGAAATCAGTTTCAGTCCCCTCACCACCCAGCTTCACCCAAACCGCTCGGAGAAAAGCAGAGCATAAGGACCTGGACAACAGAACTCACATCTAAAAGCGTCTCTCACCTCTTGCCTCAAACTGCACTTAACAAAGTTACTCATTTAAACTTCCCATTGCATC
Organism: Numida meleagris; assembly: GCF_002078875.1. Lineage (NCBI taxonomy): Eukaryota > Metazoa > Chordata > Aves > Galliformes > Numididae > Numida > Numida meleagris. The sequence goes on from NC_034410.1 coordinate 123,748,120, forward strand.
CATCAGGATGCAGAAACAGAGGAAATGTGAGGCTATGAGGGGATAATTAAATAAATTATAATCACCCTTAGCCCTAACATATTGTGTTTACAAATACAATAATAATGTTTCTAGCTACATGTCAAAAGAAAATATTTTCTGAGTCCTTCAAAAAGCGTGCGAGTACCGCTCCAAGTAGAAAATAAGTCAAAACAGATTAGCAGACCAAAAATGGGGAGGGGAAAAAAAAAAAAATCCTGCTTTGGTCAGCAAGTCGGACCACCATCAGGGGATAAATCAATTTGCAGCAGCTGTGGACAGCCATTTAAGTCTGGGGCCTGAACAGATTAATTAGGGGAAGCGATGTTAAAAGTTAAAGGGGTCAGAGTTACATTAAGCACACGTATATTTGCTGGAGCAACCCCTCGGCTGTTACATACCGAGACTCAGAAGGCATCCTTCAGTTACACGAGGGTATGCCTACAGCCAGGCGTTTGGCACTCGCCGTACACCCACAGCCGTGCACTCAGGCTGCATTCAGAGAGTGCACCCCTCTCTTATCCTCATCTCTAACACCCTACGCCCCTCACCGGCGTCCTGGTTTGCCTGCGGAGCCGTGCGGCTTCGTACCGCCAGGGCAAGCGAGATCCAGCCCTGCTGCGCCGGGCAGTGCCAAACTTGGGCAGCTCCTTAGGGCACCAATCGCTACCTGGGGCTCAGCGGATCGCAGCCCGCACCCCAGCGATGTACAAGCGGGGGATGCAGCCCGCACCCAGCAGCCTCCAAGAACCGGCTCCTCCCGGCTTAGGAGCCCGCAGCCGCCCTGGGAACGGCGGCTGAGCGGGAGACCGAGCGGCTACCAGGGCGGTGGGGCCGCATGCCTTCGCCCTCCCGCACCCCGGGGAGCGGCCTCGCAGCTCCGCTGCGGTGCGCTGCGGGCGATCCCAGAGCTGCGCCCATGAGTTACTTTCAGTTTCTCTCTAACGTTTGGGGAGCAGAGGGCAGTGACAACACCGATTATTTCTGGGCACAGAATGTAACAGAATTCACGTGCTGGGGGGTGACCCAGCGAGGGCCGCGAGTGCTTTCCTCCCCCGTGTCCAATTTTCGCCCCGTCTCCCAACTTTGGCACTAACAAAAGGACTCGAAGTGGCCCAAAGTGCAACGCTCGTTTGCACGGGCGGGTGTGTGGTTCTCATCCCTCAGCTTCCCGGATCGTGGTGTTTCGCTAATGTACGGAACCGATCCCTCCGGCTCAGCTCGGCGAGGTGACACGATCACATCCTACTGCAGTTTAGGAAATGCACTCCCTACCGCTGCCCTCTCGTTTCAGGGAGCGAGATACAAAACCGCGGTGCAATGCAAGACGATGCGCACAGCCTGAAATATTTCTCGCAAAATAGCCTGAAGTGGTGTTGCCAGTGCTACATAATCCGATGATTGTAATGGAACAACAACAGAATCCCACCAGAAATATTTCAGGCACTCCGCTTCACATTGGCTAGGTCTGGGATCTGGCAAAAGGGCAGGAAAAAAAAAGGAAGATAAAAACCAAAAACAACAAAACGAGTCCTAAATGGAGACAGAAACCCTGCGCTAGGAGCTTCGGAGGGCTGCTTTCTACACGAACTGGGTGCTTTGGGTCCTGGGCTTTGGAGAGATCCGGGGCCGAGCCGGTGAGCGGGGACAGCGGTGGAGGAGCTGCATGCACCCGGGCACGGCCGCAGCCCCGGGTTAGTTCCAGCCGCGGAGCCCCAGCAGGAAGGAGAGGGGGAAAAGAGAGAAGAGGGGCCCGCACCCCCGCGCCGCGGCCCCGCGCCCGTACTCACACTGCAGAGGACCGGAGATTCCCACCATTCGCCACGGGCTGCGAGCTGCAAATAAAAGTTCCCGTCCTGCTCGGGGGAGCGCCGGCAGCCCAGGCTGCTGGAGGGGCGCGGGGGTGGGAGCGAGGCGAGCAGCACGGCGCGGCTTCCCTTCCCAGTCCAGATGATCCACGTCCACAAAAGTCAAAACGAGCTGAGGAGAAACTCCAGCTGCTCTTCCCCCCTCCTCCTCTCTCTCTCTCTCTCTCTTTTTTTTTTTTAAAGGAGGATCAGCTCGAGAGAGCCTCCTGGTTCCAAGGGAAAGGACGAGAAGCAAAAATAAAGTCTCCAAGCCGAGATAGCAAACGCCCAGCTCCTTCTCCTCGCCGCAGCCAGACGTGATGCGGAGCGCAGGGAGCGGCCGCTGTCAGTGGCGGGGGCTGTGCCTGTCCCCGTGCAGCCGACGCATCGCCGGGCCGCGCTGCGCTGCGCTGTACCGCGTCGCTCCGCGCTCCGTTCCGCCGCTCTCCGCTCCGCGCCCCGCTCCGCCCGGCTCCCCGCTAGCAGACACCTCGCGAGGCAGGCAGCATACTGCCGGCAGCCAGCCCGGCCCCGCTACCCAGGTGCAGGGGGGGAGGGCTTAAAGCAGTGGGAGGTGATAGAGGTAGGAGACATCTGTGTCGTGAGGGGGTTAGTGGGGGTCAAGTAGATGTTAACAATAGGCGAGCGCGGTCCCTCTCGGGCAGCCCGCCTGCTCTTTCTTTCCCTCGCTCGCTTTTACCGGGTGGACATCTAACTTGCTCCCTAATGATGCCTCCCCGGCTTTAAGAGTCCAGACTGCCCTGCAGTAACCCAAGACAAACACTTTCCCTGGCCATCTGGAGAGCTCCTGGCTGCTCTGCCTGTGTCTCATCACTGTGTGAAGAGACAGCAGTGCTAGAAATCAAGCCACTCTCAGATCTACTCTCTAATCCCCTTCTGTTAGCTGATTTCCAGTCAGACTGTTTGCTTTCGCATTAGATAATAGCCTTAGAGAAAACAATTATCATTTTCTTTTTCCCTTTGTATTTTGTTCTTTATAAAGTACAGTATCGAGGAAGGCCTCCCTCTCTTTTTTTTTCTTTTTCTTTCTTTCTTTCTTTCTTTCTTTCTTTCTTTCTTTCTTTCTTTCTTTTTTTTTTTTTTTTAAGAAATGTACATCTTTCGTGGCTTGCAGAACCCAGATGCGATTTCACACTTTCCTGGAAGGGGATTCTGGATTCTTCCAAAAGCAGAAACATGATCGCGACTGCAGTGCAAATTAATTACTATCAGCTACAATTAATAGAAGTGTGCCACCATTTGCTCCGTGCTTCATTCCCTAATCGTTTCAGGAGGCATCCATACATTTTCCGATTCATCAGTCATTCCCTTCCACGCTTCTCGGAGAATGTCATTGTCAGTGATGCAACCTACAGTGAAGCAGTACTTCTGCTGTCATGTTGACACCACACAAAGAAGGCACCTCCATGGAAAAAAAAACAAAAAAAAAACACATCAATTTCATATAATGAGGAAAAAACTGTATGTTTCTGTCGGGTTTCAGACAAATGATTGGAGCTCTTAGAACTGCCTGGGCATTTAGCTTAGGGCTTTTTTTTTTTTTTTTTTTTTTTAATGGCAAATGTTAACTAAAAGCACTAGCATATAGCAGAACTTCTCATCAGCTGGCATTGTTTAGCACTGTATGTATGCACACACGCACACACACTAAGGGCCTGCTCTTGCAAACTTGCAAGTGCCTGATTTTAGGCACTTAAATAGATGTATTGAATGTAAAGGAGCTTTACACGTGCTTACAACAGGCGCATACACATTCCTGGAAAGGACATTTATGAGCATTATTTATCCGCCTCTGTGCCAGGCTTTGAAAATTTGGTTGGTTTTGAAAATATGTTTAAAATATGCTTTAGGATCTGGTTAAATCTACCTCTCCTACAGATATTTAGGTACACAGGGCTTTAATGAGGAGATTGGCACAGCATAATAAGGGGTCAAGTTTACCTTGAAGTGAATTCAGCTCAACAGAGCAATTACATCAGGACATGTTTTGTTCTACAGTGATTTCAATTTACAAAACTGGTGGGAAGCCACAAGCCGGGCATTGATTTCTAATTTAAAAGCTATCTGGTTTACAGAGGTCCATTTTGAGGCCAAAATTATTGGCTAATTTTTAAAAAGCATTTTAAAAATAATCTAAAAATAGCAAATTTCCAGTACTTCCTTTGTCTGCTGCAGACCCAGAGACTTTGGTTGAGTCTGAAAATCTGTGTGGCGCGATAGTTTCATCCACATTGTTGTATGGAGAGCTGAAAAGTAAGCAGGAATTGTTGAAGGACACAGAGCATGTTGTGCTGAAGTGTTGAGGACCAAGAGCCGAGTCTGAATTCTCAGCTGGAAACAAAAACAACAAAAAAGCCACCCGAGCAGTTACCTCTGGCTTGTACTTTTCATTTCAAAGATCAGGTATTATCTTACAAAACAGGGAAGGAGCATCATTTAGAAACTCTGGGAACCCTGGTCTGAGCTATTAGCCATTAAACATCTACTTAGAAATTGAATCAAGTTAACATCTCCCATTTTCTCTTTCCGTCAGGAGAATAGTGCAGAAGTCACCTTTCAGAACACCTGCCCTGCCTCGCAGAGCGGTAGATGCAGCTCCTCGTGTGGTGACTGTGCTTCCCCTGTCACATGGGGAGAATACTTTTACTTGATTCCTAAGTCATAAAAGATCGTAACCACCAAATATTGCCATTATATTCCATAGCTGATGAGTGAAGCCTGGCTTATTGCACACTTCTCTTACCCACACCTTTTTCTTCTCTCTATTTATTTCCTGGAGAAAGTAGATATGTTGTAGTGCAAAAGGAAAAATAAACATGTTCTTTGAAAGATGAATTCATGTTTCAGGAAAAAAAAAAACGCAGGCTCACAGCAGACCTCACAAATACTTGGTAACTTTACACCCCGCAGATTTTTCCTGCAGACTGTAGCTGCCATGTCTGATTTGACATGTGAAGGATTTACACCGTGTATCGCTGTGTGATATGGTGTGAGAGAAAGGCTGGTGGAAGCGGAGTTGCACATGGGAGTCAGAAATATCCTGCGATGCTGTCCAAAACTGACTGTATTTTGATTGTACATAGACAGATCAAATGTTCCGAGCTGAAACGTGGCTTGCTGTTTGCTGCAAATAATTATGTTACGGGCAGTCATCTGCACTGACATTCTTGGAACAGAATTTCTATATCAACTCACCTCAGCGCCATTTAAAAATAGATGCAAGTATGTCCCTCCTAATTGTCATTGCCTCGCAGCTCCAGGTGTCAAACACTGTCACAAGTCCCCATCCAGAATCTGCTCCTACAGTTTTCTGCTCAAAGTCTACAGGCTCGAAGTCTGTGCCTGCTGTGTGGCGACGTCTTTCCATTGAGACGATTTCCATTACCAAAAACCTCTCTGTATCCTGCAGGAAGTATGCGGAGATCTCCCTGTTGGTTTGGGCTGGGGCTGGTCTGGGCCTTGGCACTGTGACTGCTGCAGTGCTCATTTCGCCAGCACTCGTTTTGACTGAGGCACAGTAAACGTTCATAGTTAAGCTGGATATTTGATAGCTTTAACTTATGAACTTATCCATGTTTTCCCAATTTCCCCTGTAGTTTACAAGAGTATTTTATATGTTAGCGTGGGCCACGCTTGGTTTCCATCCCCTCCTGGTTGCACACCCTTTGCAGGTGGCACACTCTGAAGGCGGCTGCTGCACAATGTGTGCCAATGGTACACATACTCTGTCTGCAAAATCCATCACAGTTTGGCTGAGTGCAGGCTAAATCCTGCCTGGACCCCGTGCATCAGGACAAGTGCTTGATAAGGAGAGCAGAAAGTATGCTGCAGCAGGACAGATCTCCACCCTTCAGTATGCAGAGCATGTCCACTAGGTGATGTACATGCTGCAAGAGCTGGCACATCACCTGCTCGTCGTCTCCCTTCTCACTATTGTTTACCGTCTGCTTTTGGTTGGGATGAAAATGTGTTAAGTTCCTTCCAAATGGGAAGAAAGAGGCTATCTACCTTCAGGATGTTACAGGCTTCACTGATGTGCATTTTGACATCTTCTCCTTGTCTGATGTGATAGGTTTTAGCCCTGCCTCATGTATATTTATTTGGGGAATGCCTTAATTAAATTCTGTGCTAAGGGCACTTTTTGCATTCTTCTTTGCCTTCCTTTGGCATTGTCAGGACTCCAAAAAACCCTTTAATGTCACAGCATCCTGATGCGCTTTGCACATGTATATATGCAGTGACAGAAGAAGGAGAGCTGGGTTATTTGGGGAAAGTTCACGTAGACAAAAAGTACTTATTGATGGTCATTTGCTGGAATGCCAGCTTTGTCACAGCTGCCACTCATTTTCAGTGAAATATGGCTTCTTATTGAAAACACAAATCTTTTCAAAAGGACAGATTCTACCAGTTAAATATACCGACATCCACCGAAAAGAGAGAGGAAAAGTGTTTTGAAAACTTTCTTTTTCTCAGAAGCAAAAAGCTTGTCTTGCCCTAATCTGCTGTATATGATTTATTCATATAACTAAATGTTATATATTTATTACATTAATATTTAATATTAAATTATTTAAAAATAAAAATTATTTTTAGTGCTGAGATTTGTTTTGTTTTGTTTTTCTCCATACTGGAAGCAAAAGGAATTAATTCAGGCTGAGACCTTCTTCTCCAACAAACTCAAAAACCACCAAGCTGGAAAGAATAAATTTGTTTTCCACCTGTGTCAAGGAGCAGGAAACATCTTGGTGCTGGGGTTCCAGGAAGCAATAAGAGCTGCATGAAGTGCCTGCCTGGCACAGGGCTCCCGGCTGCCCCATGCACACCCCCTGACTTCCCACCTGCTGGGCCGCCACCTGCAATAAACAGTCACCGCCTGTTAGGAGCCAGGAGTAAAACAAGCAGCCACAAAGCTGTTTACCTAAACATCAGGGAAGTCCCCCAGAGCAGAGCTGCAGGCAGGGCTGCTTGTGCCCATGGGGCAGAGTGGGGAGCTCCGAAGGTCAACATGGTCTAAAGTAGTGGATCCAAGATGTGTGAACTTGTTCGGGTTTTCCCTTTTATGCATACACAGCTCCTCGCTGTTATGTCCTGTAAATAGTCCAGTGGCATTTGGTATGTGAAAGGGGAACAACATGGCTCTCTTATCTTTTCCACTGACTTGTTGACAGTGCGTTATTCCACTTGCACATGAGCTCAGTTGGGAATGTAGCTGTGTTTCCCTGCTGGCTGCAGCTGACCACACACTGGCAGTGCTGGCGACGCGTCCTGGCTCACACAGGTCTCGTGACATGAGGTGAAGTCCTGTTTTGGGATAGCAGATCTCCATGTCTCTGGCTGTAAATAAAACCAAAGTGGTTGAGCCGGGAGCTCTATTAATATCATGGCCTCAGTGTGATGTAACTGAAACCGCTCCCCCACAACTGTTGTTAATATTTGCATCAAACCAAATTAAACAAATATATGTTTTAAAAGCTACATCTGGAAAATAAAAAATTGAGACTATCCTGGAAAGCAATTTTTATTATAGTGATTGCTTCAAAATCCGTATGTCTCTTTAACCTGGAAAACTCCTTCACAGAAACACATAAATACTCCAGGAGAAGCTTAAGAGACTTTGACATTCTAGTTTGCTTTACATTATATTTACTATTATGTACACAGGTACAGTTCTTGACTATTTATATGCTTACAATTGAGCTTAGACTTTGCCTTGCCTTTGTATAGTCCTTGTGTGATTGCTTTATAACTCACAAGATAATAATTTAAAAATCAAGATTTAACTAGGGTGCAGTGTGCCACTTAGGCTGCAAAACATTTATTAACATAAAAAGTAGAAGTTTTATTAAAATAAAGGAACGAGTATCATGACAAACAAAAATCATACTTCAAAGTTTCAGGCTGCTGTGGAAAAAAAACTCAGCTAGATAATTGAGTCCGGTACTACTTCACTTGTTGGACTCTATTTAAAGCCTGGTTTATTTTTAGAAAGAAACTGATGAAATCTAGTTTGCTCAGGAATAGTTGTTTGCAGATCAATAGCAACTTAAAATGTTGTTTTGTATGCACATCATTGTGGGGAAGATGCTTTGATACATCAGTCACTTATTACTTCTGCTCTCAGACAAAAAGGAAAAGTAGGAGTACTGAAAAAAAAAAAGATGTTTACAGAAGACAGAAAAAGATCTTTCTTTTTTAAAAACTTTCAACGATTGAAGTTAAGAGCACGTTGGAAGTAAATAAAGCATAATACAGAAACTTTCAGATAAGGCAAAGTACAGTTTGAAATACACTGCTTACTGGACAAAAAGGAACAGCATAACACTTAACACTACACGACAATACAACAATTTACATTTTAAAGGGAAAGTAACAAAAATGCAGGCTGTGAATGAAGCAGCCTAAGGAAGACCATGTTGTACGGTTAAAAAAATGAAGATCCACCTTTAGTTGAACAGGGTAGCAACCAGTTCTGGTGTGTTTTCCATCAGTTCATTGGAACTTTCCTTGAAGTAAGGTGCTGCTGCATGTGTCAAAATCTCACATGAAGTGCCATAATAATTTATTGCCCATCTCCAGAAACAACCTGATTCTGTCTCCCTGAAATGACTGACGTGTTTGGACACTTATTTCCTAGGAAAGGATCAGAACTAGGACTCTCACAGACCTTACTGCTAAAAATACTCTCTTTTTCAAATAACATATTTTTAGCTGAAAAGTCTTTCTTGCGTACACAATTATTTGCTTCTTAACCATGGACAAAATGTAAACATAATAATACATTTGGTAGTTACATCCTATATCCCAGAAACCATCTGAGTCAAATTTAGAAGGCCTGTTAATAAAGCTTGAAGAAACTATCTCTAGTCTATATGAGAAAAATGTGTAATTTAATTTTTTATTGTTTTATCTAAGTATGAGAATTTTTAAATATTGAATAGCTCACCATGAGAAGACAAATACCTTTGTGGTTGTTTACAGAAGTGTGATCATTCTTATGCCAGTGAATATTCTTTCAAACTTTGAGTTAACAAGCAATATATCTGACGTCACTTTTTCTATTTGTCTTCTTAAATGAATAGTTTTTTCCCTAAAGCTTCCCAGTCTTGCTTGCTTATTTCTCCTATAATTTTGAGGACACAATACATGTCTCCCTATGATCTCCCTTTACCTTACTTTATCCATAAATGGTCTCCTAGTGAAACTTGCTACACACCAGCAAATTGCAGATTTTGGTGAATTGTAGACTTCAGTTACTTCTAGATGAAGTCGGTCTCTCAGGTTCCTGGGACTTTTATGAAATTGAGTCCTTCAAATTTCCAGTTTCAAAGATGGAGATTTCTGTTTATTAAATTTAGCATTCTTGAACAAGTTTATCTTCTTATTTGGATCATTTTCACTCACTTAGCATTTCAAAATTTAGTAGGAGCCAATGAAAAAAACCTGTTAAGAGTCCAATACTCTTTCTCATTTATCTGTATCAGAACAAGATTTCCTAACTTAAGCTCCCATAAGCTTAAATTGTTCTCACTTTGGGCACACTCTCAAAGAAGAAAATTTGAGAATTCCTAGATTGAACATGTCTTTATCTGACATTTTTTAGACATTTTTTTGTCTAAAGCTGGATATGGTTTTTGGATCTGATGAGCCCTAAGCAGCAGAGCTGGCTTGCTGCTGGGGCTGATATTGGGGTTTCCCCAGAGCTGAGCCAAAATAACTTGCTCTCCTTGCTGCTCTCATGGCAAGCTATAGGCATCTGTCCAGTTTTCTAAGCAATGAAGGCTGGAAGTGATGTGTTGAAGGCTGTTCCACATCACAAAAGCTATTGATTAGGCCTCACAGGCACTGTATATCTCCTGGAGTATCAAGCTCAAATATATATTTTTATATATATATATATATATACTTGCTTTTCTATGTTCTATTGATTTGTGAAATGAGTAGGAAGCAGGGTAGCCCTACATCTTAAAAAAAATAGAAAACAAGGAGGGAAGGAAGAAAGGGAGGAAGGAAGGAAAAAGGAGAAACCCCAGCGAAACAACTAGTTTATTTTTTCACCCACACGCCTTGCTTTAGCTATTCTTTCCCAAAGTCTCCTAAGTAATGCCACGTGGATGAGAGTTCTCTGAATTCTTTGTTTCTGAATATCATGAGACTCACAATTCTACTCCATGATTTTGGAGCTACTTGCTTAGAACTAATATACAATGTTCTGTGTCACTGTGCTGCATTTGGTTAAATATCAGTGTATTTAATGTATCTTTTGCCATAACTTCATTTCTAGTATGCAAATTACAATTCTTAGAAATGAGATATAGGAAATTTGAACAGAGTTGTTAATTATAGATAATTAATCTCAGATTTCACAGATCTCTCTGCCTTCTGAAGCAATAGATGCCCAGGAGAGTGGTCAGTCACTGAGAAACGAGTAGACTAGTAGGATTAGATCACTGCAAATGCATACAGCAATTGTGCATAAGTGATATTTGATTGATTTTACCTGTCTGATTTCTGCAGTGATACCAATGAGTCAAAAAGACACCAGTTTGCACTTTGTACTCAGTGACCACTGCTACTGACAAAGTAATATGCATAAGTTTCCCACTGAGCTTAATGTGAGTCTGTTTCTCACTAGGGTGATATGTCACTATTTCAGATGCATGAATGATGTCTACAGACTAAGCAATACCTTATTAATAACATGGATGTAATGGGGCTCTCATTAAACATTACCAAGACCAAGAATATGCTGTATCATTCTTTTGTGTGCGCCAAGTGTATCCTAACATTCCCCCATCTATTGGATTGTTCTTGGTTTTGGCATCTGAAAGCTATCTGGAACAATATGCTACAGGTTTCCAATAATGTCCATGTAATTGGAGTAGCACCATACCAAGAGCATAGCTGCTGGGATCTACTGAAACAGCCGTAGAGTTAGAAACACCATAAAATGCCAGAACCAAGGAGGTAGTCGGAAGAGTCTTTAAACGCTCAAAAACACACTCTTGTTCTTTAGCCCATTTCTTTTCAGTGTCTGTTCTAAGCAGTTTATGAAATACATTGGCCTTTTTAATGAGAGGTTAAGTATGAATTTGCTTCAAATTTTATCATGCTGATGAGCTGATACATTTAATATGGCATTACTTCAAATATAGCCTTAATTTTTTTTCCTGCCTCAATTTTTCTCTGCCAGTCACATACCCTGACTGCCATAGTTTGCTAGTATTTTCCTCTGTTTCTGTCCGGCAGCTTCAATCACCCTCTGAACTTCTGTTAATCCTAAATTTGCTATGTTTCCCTAACTCCCAATAAATTACAATTATAATTATGTTTTCCCTCTAAGACTTATACAAACTCCTTTGGAATCAGTCAGAGCTATCTGGGATGCTAAACTGGTTACCAAAAGCATATTTTCTGAAAGGCGCCATCATTTCAGTGCTGTCATTGATGAAGTGGATCTTGTACAAGTGTTTGTTTACCTACACCTTGCAAGAATACTGGCTTATTATTTGCTTCTTAATAGTATCTTCTTGCTGACGAGACTAGACCAAAGAAGGACATATTAAGCCCACTTCTGTGATATTTTCACAATTGACACCAAAGAAGCAAACCAAAATATCAGTTAGGTTTACCTACAAACATCTCTTTTCACTTGCGGGAAGTACAACTTCAGGCAATACTTGGCACAAATGAAATATATTCAGTTGGGTTAAACCACTTTTTCCTGAATTTAACAGATTTCAACAAAGTTGCCTTACTTACTCTGTGTGCTGTACAAAGCCTACTTGAAAGATTTGTTTGTAGTGACAGTATTAGGGAAAAAACATCACCAGAAATTGTTCTTTGCCTTAATGGCCAAAGTACATGTTGCTTCGGTGTATGTCATTTCTCCATCCAACTGAGCTTTTGACCACTACTCAGGGATTGTTTAGTTTAACCCTAGACTTTTTGGTTCTCTTGTTGCTGCTGTAAAAAACAAACAAACTAATTAGCTAGCAAATAAATGAATGAATAAATAAATAAATAAATAAGATTTAAACCAACCAACCAACTAAACAAACACACAAAAAAAGCCAAGTAAGGATTTATTTTTCCATCACTCTCAATCGAGACCTCAGGAATCCCTTTCATATTGCTTAATATCTCCTATGTCACACTGTAAAAAAAATTCAATTTTTTGGAGCCTGACCTTCTGCCACTAAAAGAAAGTGGAAATTTCAGGCACATCCTTGGTGAAATCAGAACAAGGAAAATAGAACTGAGCTTGCCAGTACTGAGTTCTTTATATTTCATCTGCTTATGTTTCATTGAAGTATGTCAATTTCTTCTCGCTGGTGACTGCAATATCTATTCTGCAAAAAGGTAAAGGACAGATGAAAACAAGGAAGTACCTCTGAGTGTGCACTCCTGCATGCCTTTCTGCATTTCTGTGGAGAAAAATTCACCCCAGTGCCTTTGCTTTGCAGATGTGTTGGGTCTGGCTCACTTTCTGCTTAAGCTTTCCTTTTCTTT